>NW_018222178.1:0-11359 GCF_001263595.1 Phalaenopsis equestris
AAAAAGACAAAGTTAATTAAACTAATTGTTAAACTCTTAAAAGTAAAATTATGAAAACTGACAAAGTTTTTGTGACAAAGAGTTCAAATGTAAGAAAGCATCCTTCCACTTTACAATGAGTATATTATTCTTATTATGGATTACACAGATTAGAGATTTTAAAAAATAAAATTATTTATACATAATTTATTTTTATTGGGATTGAACTGCATATTTACTATTTGTGCTTGTTGACTGCCGCATCATATTACACTAACAAACTACAATTAATTCTTACTTAGAACTACCTAATCACTTTCTCCTTCACTAAGAATAAGAAAAGTGAGAAGAAGTCTGAAATAAAATCTTACAACTCCTTACTTTCTACTCTCTAAAAGTATCCAAAATCTCTACATCTCTAACCTCTTTTCTTCCACACTTTCTCCTCTTTTATCTTATAATTTTCCAAAGGTGCTTTGGTGTCACTTCAAAATGTATCCACATTCAATGAATCTTCCAATAGTTGCCTCTGTTCAAGAGTCATTTCACTATATTTTCGTGCCCAATAACTGTAATTCGCATTTTCACCCAGAGTTGCTTCAAACACCCCTTCAAAATTTATCTAAAATTCCTTGAATTTTCATCCTAACTACCTCTGGTGCATAGACGCGAGGTCTTTGGCACTTAGGCATGACCTTCTCCATTTCCTGATGCTTAAGCATTAGTTCTGGAAGCTTAGGCGCCACAGTTTATTTTCACATATTTTTCATTTTTGCTCCAAATTTAATCATTTTTCACTATTTTCACCATATTTCATCCATTTAATTGTTCCTGAAAGACAAACACACAAATACCTTCCATTAAATCATAATATCCTCAAAAATAGGTATAAAAATGTGTACATAAATGCTATATATTTTAAGTATATCATCAACTCGACGCAATCAATGCCTATTTTGGATGACCCAATAACATAAGATTATTTAATTTAAGTTGATTCCCTAAAAAATAGGGTTTCAGTCTGTGACCATTCACTTTGAATACTTTCTCAGTTTTAGGACCTTTGATATTCACAGCTCCATAGGGATAAACTTTTATCGCAATAAATGAACCAATCCACCTGAACTTAAGTTTTCCTGAAAATAATCATAATCTTGCATTATATGGCAAAACTTGTTGCCTGACTCAAAAATTTTTTTGTAAGATTTTTTAGTAAGAATCCTCTGATCATGCCACAACTTCATCTTTTTATTATAAATCACAACACTCTCATAAGATTCATTCATTATCTCTTCATCTCATTTAATTGTAATAGTTTTTTCTCACTAGCATCTTTTAAATTACAATTGATTTCCTTAATAGTCTAATATGCTTTATGCTCAATTTCAATTGATAAATGACAAGCCTTCCCAAATATTAGCCTTTATGGAGAAATTCCTATAGGAGTTTGATGCGGGGTGGATTTGGTGTGTTAATTTTGCAAATGTTAGTCAACATTACAAAATTCACACGGCAAATACAATATTAAATATGCAAATTAATCCCAACAAAAATATTTTTTATGAAAATAGTTTTATCTTTTAAAAATCTTTAAACTATCAAATCCCCTAAAAAATAATACAAGTTTACGCATCGCTCAAGTAATAAAAGGCTCTAATGGAGTCATATATATCGATCCCATAGGCAAGTCTGAAATGTCTATTAGTAAATTCTTAAGATTATAATCTAAACTATAATTTTAAACTACAAAAGTGAAGTGCTAAATTTGAATATAAAGTAATAGAGTGAATGTTAAATAAGATGCAGTAAAAAGACAAAGTTAAACTAATTGCTAAACTCTTAGAAGTAAAATTATGAAAACTAACAAAGTTTTTGTGACAAAGAGTTTAAACGTAAGAAAGCATCCTTCCACTTTACAATGAGTATATGGATTATGAAGAAATTAAAAATCAATTGAAAATACATATATAAATGATTTTGTGCCAAATAAGATCAATCATATTCTTTACCCTCTTCTAAGTACATAAAGAACATTGACTAATCCAAAGTTTGGTCCCTAATTTTGTGCTTAGGCTGGGAGGATACTGGCTGCCACTCCAGAGCTCCCACCACTCCCTCACCTGAGAGCTAACAATATCACATCAGTTTCCAATCAACTAGACAAAATTGGGGATTTTAATATGTCACCTTAAAATCTTCAAATTTGCATCCAACAAAGTCTATTTCCTTATTTATTTGCACTCAACTCCATGGATGACATCCTCTCCCATGAAATCAAAGATGAGTCTCACTATGTTGTAGAAATCAAAACCCTTTTGGAACATATATTTCTTAGCACATTTTAACATTTCAATTGGCCAAAACAAAAAGTAAATGAAGATCAGAGTTCAAATCATCACAAATTATTGACATTTAAAGCTGTATAAAACAAAATCAATTTTTCACAAAACTATATCTCAAAGTAAGGAGAAGGATAAATAAGACTACTCAGAATTCATGAGAAGGATACGACAAAACACGAATTTTATTAATAAAAACAAGTTTACAAAATAAAAGAAGTAAAAGACACAACTTATCTCAGAATCCTTACCAAGCAAATCCCTAGAAGTTCTCTTCAAGCCTTTCTCTCCTTGCAAGCACTCTAAATTCTCTCTTAGAAGTGTAATGAAGAAGAAATCTCTCACCTTCCCTCTCCTCTTACAATCCTTAAAGAAAACCTTCACGTCCTTAACTTTCGCTCTCTCTCCCTTTCTCTCTTACACCCTCTTTACACACCACTTCAACCTCTCTCCTCTTCCCTAGACTCTTTCTCTTTTAATAAAGGCTACCTCCCTCCAAAATGAATTCAAAATTCCCTCTAAAATTTTATCCAAATTCAACTCTTTTAAATTAAAAAGACATGTCCATTGATCTAAGAGACATATCCCTTCATAAAAGAACCTCCCAAAGTGTCTAAATGCATTGAATCGCTCCAAGTGGTGTTTAGAACAACTGTCCTTTCAAAAATTTAAGCAAAATTTATCCCAAACTGCCTTAATCCACAAAAAGTCATCTTTGGTGTATCTGGCGCCAGCCCTCTGTAGAATGGCACATTTGGCACCAAACTGGTGCATCTGGCACCAACTTTCTGTAAAATGGCACATCTGGGGCTAATTTGGCACATCTGGCGCCAATCTGGCACATCTGGTGCCAGAATTCCCAAAATTTGTAGTTTTGCTCCAAATTTTGTCTTATTTACTTCTTTTGCTCCAAAAGCCTAAAATTGATATACATGCAATAAAAACATAAAATATCCTTCTTTAAAGTGCAATATCACCAAAAATATGCATAAAATGTATACTTAAAACAAAATATTATTTTGGTGTATCCAAATCCCCCAAACTTAAATGTTATGTGTCCTCAAGTGACACTTACTACATAAAAATATATGGCTTATGATAGATATTAACTTATTACTCCTATACTTTAGTTTAATAAATAAAATAGTAATATTTAAGAAAAACCTTTAATAACTTAGATTCAAACTCTAAGTTTTAGTGTTCTTAGTAATCAAATTTAATATTTCTGAATCTCTATTCATTTCAAGAAAAATCACAATTTATCATATTAAGGATACTTAGAACATTCATATAAAAAAGAACTTCATGAAAACTTTATTAGTAATGCTACTAATACTTCAATACAAGTTTATAAAATGTAATAAAGCCTTTTCCTTAAGTTTATTCAAGTGGAGCTAATTTTTTATTATGCATCTCCTCAAGCTTCTCCTCACTCATTTTTCTTTTCTTTTTTTTTTCTCTCTTTTTTTTTCTTTTTCTTTTAGGAATTTTTCAATCCTTTCTTTTCTTTTTCTTTTTCAAGTGAGGATTACTATATCTGGATAGTCTTTAATAATTTTGACTCACTATTCCCTTATAAAAGTCAAAACTCCTTACCTTGCTTCACTTAATAAATTCATATTAGTTTAAGATTTTTCATAAAGTTTCATTCTTTTCTTCTTACATGAAACTCTAAAATTTTTAATACTTCAAAAATACAATTTCTTTTACTTAAAATAGAAAAACATAGTTTTATATTATCATACCAAACCTCTTTAACTTAAAAATTGACATTCATTATTAAAAACATTTTACTTAAATTTACCATAATAATCATAAACATAAGTATAGTCATTTAAAGTTGAATCTTAATATCCCAGGTCATGTTAAATAATTTTAAAATTATAGTTAATTGAGGACAAATAAAATTTAGTTTGCTTCCTTTAAAAGAAATTTTTCTTTCCCCCAAACTTAAGTTGTTAAGTGATTTAAAAATGTTTTTGTGAAAAATTTTATAGGTGAAAAAAACAGTAAATGCACAAAAATAAAAACTAACCTGTAGAGGATTTCTGAGTATGAAACTAGTCTTTATTATATTACAGGTACTAACTTTAAAAATAAATACATGCTTTAAAGCATTAAATCAAACATAATATATTCTAAAGGATTTGCTGAAAATTAAAAATAGAAATAAAAACTAACTGAGGGAAAGAAAAAACTATTGTTACTATTACAATATAGGCCCACAACATAAAATGAAAGTTTTTACCACAACTGTTTCAAATGACATCAAATAACAACATCATCAAAAATAATAGACAAACAAACAAAACCAACTAAATTTCTAAGAATATCAATCCTCATCGCCTTCATCATCATCATCTTCTTCTTCTTCTTTATCATGAATAGGAGCATAAGGAGTGAAGTTGGGGCAAGTTGGAAATTCCACATTATATTCACCCCTAAGATATCTAACTATAGCTTCCCTAAAAGTTATATCATGTTGAACTCTCCTCTGCTTATACTCATCATTATAACCATTTCTTGCTCCAATTTCTCCAATCTAATTTTTCTTATTAACTATATTCATTTATTGAATCATAAGCAGCTACATAATATTTCTAAGTGAAGCAGAGCGACATGTAGAGGCCCGTGCAGCCATGTAGAGGGTCAATCAGTACCTACACTCCTAGTCTCAATAAATGATTCTACTCTTTGAATTGTATGCTTCCCAATAAGATTTTTTGGCTACAGCTTTTCCTCATTTCTATGGGACTCTACTCATGATTGCTCACATAAAGTGAAAATCAGGGCAGGGTAACCCAATCCACTGGATGTAGCACTATTATCTATAATCCGAGCCCGATGAATAATGAGAGCACCAACATCCACTACCTTCATTTTCTAAATGCAAAAGTTTAGCACAACTCTATCCTTTGTTATATTGATGAGATGATTTGTTGGCAGTAATTTAGCTGAGATGAAGTGGTGTCATTCCTTTAACTGAATAGTCATCACGGAAGGGGAAAAGTTAACTTTCTTATTATTTTTAATCATCCACTCTCCTCTTCTATCAGTCAAAAAAGTAATCACTTCATCCAGTGATGAATTAGTCATCAAGAATGTAGTGTATTTGCAATGGAATAAATTTCTCAGATCATAAAAAGCATTGATCCTTTCCTCACAAAATTCAACTTGCTTACCTCTCACAAGGAAGTGATCGTCTGTGGTAAACCTTAGGTTGGCATAAAACTCTAGAATCATTGGTACATTCACTACTATAGTAAAGTAGCAAAACCTTACCCAATTTCTGACGATAATCAATCTCTTGATCTCGCCACCCGGGTTAGCAAATGTTCGTTCTTGGATCAAATTTTTCGATTCCATTTGAGTGTTATAACAATGTTGAGCTTTGAAATTAACAAATATCCTTGAGTCAAAATCTTCTGTCAGCTTTCCTCTCTTTACTCGTGGAGCCATTAGAATTTCTATGAAAATCCAAATAAATTCCAAATAAATCACAAAATCAAAAATATAACTCCCAAAGTAAGATTATTTGATAAGAAACTTTTCACCATGAGTTTTCTTCAATCTTATCCATAAAAAATCTCAAATTTTGGATCTTCCATAATGTGGGAAAATTCATGGTGAAAAAAAAAATTCTAGATTAAAGTGAAGCTCTTAATAAGAGAAGATGAAATCTAAGATCTTTGGCCTCCAAAATCTTCTCTCACATGCATAATGTGAAGCCATGGGTCATGGTTTAAAGGTAGGAGATGACCCAAGCAGAAAAAATGGAGTTTTACTATGCGATTTGTGGTTTTTTATGCAATCTGGCGTTTTTGGAACTTTGGCGAATCTAGAGCCAAATCTGGTGCATCATGCGTTGCCTCTCTGTAAATCGGCGCTTCATGTGCCAGTTTGGCGTATCTAATGCCAACGCCATTATTTTTCAGATTTCATTTTTTGTAAAAATATATGTATATCACTATACGTCCTCCTCTAATTAACTTAATAAAACATTTATAATCATAATTTAAAAATTACTCTAACACTCAACATTCACAAACAACACAGAACTCACTTTTATATATAAAATCTGTGCTATTACAAACTAACATTCTTCAAGCCAAAAACATTTAATTCAGTGTCCAAAGCAAACCAAACATCCTAACACTAAATTTTAAATATCAAAATACTCACAAATGCTAAACACAAACATAAATAGAGATTAATAGTAAAAGTAAATGCAATCCAACATAACATATTAACACAAATAAGCAGTACTAAATAATATATTCCTTGCATAAATTAAATTCAAACATCTTCGTCGCTCTCATCCTCCTGGATCTCTCCCATAGATTGGTAGTGTACGTACAAGTTATTGAAGGGTTGATAAGGAAATTCATCAGTTTAATCTTCCCCAATCCAAGCATGTTTCTTGAACATACGTACCAAATCATGTTCAATACGACCAGTATGTTCGAAATGTTCTTTCAGTCTCCAATCCAGATGATCCAATATTTAAGAAAAATTCTCAATTGCATGCATAAGGTCATGTACCTCTTTTTCTACTTTCTTAATCCTCTTCAAAAGTACATTTGAACAGAAGTAAGGTTGAATAGGTGATGAATTTTGGGATGCTTGATCCATCAGCACATTCATATCATTCTCATCTCCCATTCCAATACAGTTGCAATAGACTTCAGGATCCATCGGCTTCCAAGGAAGAAGCACTTTCTCCCAACTCTCATAAGGTACCTGTGTTTGACTGCATAGTAGGAAAATAGCACTTTCTCCCCAATCTAGTTGTAGATATGTTGACAATCAAACCCAAAACTGATTTCACAATTATTGCTCCAATATCAATAGGTTTTCCAATTTGAATACAATAGTTCATAATAACACACTCCTTTGTTACCTTACTGATTTTCATATTTAGAAGTAATTTTGATGCAAAAAAGAAATGTCACGCCTTAGAAGCATGGTTTAACAATGATGAAGAAAAATGTACATTTCCATCATCTATGGCCTCCCAATTTGCATATTGGTAAGGTACATTTCCATCATCTATGGCCTCCCAATTTGCATCTTCATCTGTAAGGTGTCGATAGAGTTCATTCATATTATCTCACGTAGGGGTAAAACTTGCATATTGGCAAATAGGCACATTTTCAATCATAAACATCTCATTTATTCTTGAAGGAGTGAATTGCACAAACCTGCCTCACACATAGACAATTCATTGGTTGCTTCCATGAAGATTTGCATAAAACTCATTTACCACATAGACAGCTACGGTGGCAGCAGTGTAACAAAGCACTTCCCAGCGCCTCTATGCAATAAGCTCTTCTACTCAAGTATTCGGCGTGTTGAATCCTCGATTCACAAACCCCCTTTCTTTGATTAGCTTCTTCATCACAAGAACATGATGAACTTTTTTCGGTTGAAAATTTTAAATCTAGCAGAATTTTCTGAGTGGGATGCCATTGGAATTGAAAACTAGTGACTCTTCCCTCATTTTCCCTCTTAAAATTGACTTTGGAATTAGTTTTTTTGGAATTTTAAGGAGAATAACCCACCAAAAACCACCATTTGAAACATTTTAAGTCATTTTTGTTGATGTAGCACTTCATGTGTCGATTCTGGTGCATCATATGCCAGCTCTCTGAAATATGGCGCATCTGGCCCTAATCTGGCGCATCATGTGCCCGTTCCAAAAATTTCACCATTTTAATTTAAATTCAATAAATTCTCAATTTTTTTTGCAATTAGGTAAATAAATATATTTTTAAATATTTTCTGAATGTCAAAATTTTCAAATACACGGAATTTATAGAAACTCAAGTATATTAATATAAGTAAAATATAAAAACAAAATAAACTACGATAACTATGGGTTGCCTCCCACAAAGCACTTGGTTTAATGTCGTTAGCTTGACATTGACATTTCCAGTCTTTATTCTATGCCAACATTACAGTCCCTTTAAACACTGGTCTTTAACATGTGACCCAACATTACAGTCCCTTTAAACACTGGTCTTTAACCATCAAAATATGGTTTCAATCTGTGCCCATTCACTTTAAATATCCTTCCACTCTTGGGATCTTCAATATTAACAGCTCCATAAGGATGGACTTTGACAATTCTAAATGGCCCTTTCCACCTAGACTTTAGTTTTTCAAGAAATAATTTCCAAAAAATAACTTCAATCATGTATTGTATAATAAAAACCTATCCATGCTCAAATTCCTTTTTTATTATCTTACGATCATGTCATTCTTTCATTTTTTCTTATAAATCCTAGCATTATCATAAGATTAATTCATAATTTCTTAATCTCTTCTCACCAGCATCTTTCAAATTGAAATTGAACTCTTTAATCGCCCAATATGCTGATAAGGTTTATGCTCTAATTCTTCTGGTAATTGACAAGTCTCACCAAAAATTAATCTATATAAGGACATTCCTATAAGTATCATATAAGTTGTTTTGTATGCCCATAATACAGTATCTAATCTAGCAAACCAATAAAATTTATTAGGATTCACACTTTATTCCAAAATTCTTTTAATTTTACGATTAGATACTTCTGCTACACCACTAGTATATGGATGATAATCAATTACAATTTTATATGTTTTTTTATATTTTTTCACCAATCTCGCAATTGTTACATTTCTAAAATGAGATCCTTTATCAGTAATGATTGCTCTTGGCATTCCATATTTTTTAAAAATATTTTTAATTAAAAATTTTAAAACACTCCAAGAATCACATCGAGGTAAAGTGATTGCTTCTATTCATTTTGAAACATAATCCACTGCAATCAATATACAAACATTTCCAAATGAAGGTATAAATGGTCCCATAAAATCCAATCCCTATGCAACAAAAATTTCAATTTCCAAATTAAAATTAAGTTCAACTAGTTTTGTCTTCTTTCATCACTGGTTTTTGCAAGTTCTGCTTTTCTCTAACTCTTTACCTCTTCCCGGGTTTTGGTTTTTTCAAATATTACTGTTCCATTGCTTAGCCCCATTATTTGTTGTTTGTTTGTGTGGTTTTTTGGGTTGTTCTTTCTACTGTGTGGGTTGTCTGGTTACTTGGATCTCTCTTTACTGCTTTGTCTCTACTGTGCCTTTGCTTCTCTACTCCTTCATTTACTACTCAGTTACTTGAAATTGATAGCTCAGTGTTAGTTCCACAGCTCTGACCCCTTTTGCTAATTTTCTGTACTGGGGATCTTTCAATGATGTTTGACCCTGATATAATTGATATTTCCACAAATATTCAATGGGTCAAGGCCACTTTTACTGACATTGTTCGTAAAGGATATGATAAAGTTTAGAGTCCTGATGATTTGGTTTTTCCTCAAGAGTATCATGAGGGTAATGACCCTCTCTTCAAGCCTATATGCAAGAAGAGTGGGAAATTGGCTATCTACTTTACTGAGGAGGACCTAAATGGTCTTACTGAATGTTATAAGTTCACCTTAATTGGTAAATTTCAACTAAGCTACCCAAAAATGGAATCTGTGAGAAGATATTTTAATGGAATGAAATTCAAAGGGGCTTGGAAAGTAGGCATACTTGATGGAAGACATTTTCTCATCAATCTCACAAGGGAAGAAGACTATTCTAGAATCTTTTATAAACAATCTATTTTGATTGAAGGAATCTCAATGAAACTACTAAAGTGGACTCCTGATTTTGACCCCAGTAAAGAACCTCCCATTGCCCCCATTTGGTTTAAGTTACCTGGACTTAAACTACACTTTTTCAACCACAAGGTTCTCTTCAACATTAGCAAAGCCTTGGGAAGACCTTTGAAGTTGGATGCCCCCACTTTCAACTTATCAAGACCCTCAGTAGCTAGAATTTTGGTTGAAAGAAATATCACTTTACCAGCTGTGGAGGAAATTTTGTTAGGCACTGAGCATAGTGGTTATTGGCAGAAAATTATAGCTGAACAAAGACCTTATTATTGCCATCACTGCAAAATGTTTGGCCATACTGATGAGAAGTGCTTTAGACTTCATCCCAACCTCAGAAGGAAGCTTCTTAGAACTAATTCAGAGGTCTTAGAGCCACATGATATTGAGTTGCCACCTATTGCTGGATTTGCTGCGCAAGATTCTGAATTTCCAGGGACAAGGACTCAGGAAGACTCTATACTAGAGTTGGTTGAATTACCTCAAGATATGGGAAAAGAGGCTGTGGAACTAGATAACTCTCTTCAAAATGTTCTGAAACCCTTGTCTGAACAACTTCACCTTATACCAGAATCTACTCAAGTTGAACAGATCAATTGTACTACACTTCCAACACTCCCTGTTGATCAAGGAGAAACAGTTACTGAGATACCAGACGAAGACCCTTTGCTTGTGAAATTAGCTAAGGATCTAGAAGAAGGTTGGCAAATCCAGAAAGCAAAAAAGAAGAAATTGCCATTGGAACTAAAGAACCTACTCCCTTCTTCTTCTTCTCTGGAGGAAGCCCCCCCTCTCTCTTCTAGTACTGTTAGAACTAGGAGAAGAGGAAAATCCACCTCTATAGGTTAATGAATCTAATCTATTGGAATGTTAGGGGATTAGCACATCCTAAATCCCTTAATCAAATTTTGGCTCTTAATAGGATGTATAAACGTTGGATTATTGTTATTCTTGAACCTATGATTACTAAACATGTCAACAGAATTGTAAGGAAGTTTCTCAAAAAAAAAAGAAGAAAATGCCTTTGGAACTAAAGAACCTACTCCCTTCTTCTTCTTCTTTGGAGGAAGCTTCCCCCCCTCTCTTCTAGTACTGTTAGAACTAGGAGAAGAGGAAAATCCACCTCTATAGGTTAATGAATCTAATCTGTTGGAATGTTAGGGGATTAGCACATCCTAAATCCCTTAATCGAATTCAGGCTCTTAATAGGATGTATAAACCTTGGATCATTGTTATACTTGAACCTATGATTACTAAACATGTAAACATAATTGTGAGGAAGTTCCTTGGATTTCAGCTTATTGTCAACACTAATAGTAAAATATGGCTCCTTTTTAAAAAAAAAAA
>NW_018222178.1:11552-12992 GCF_001263595.1 Phalaenopsis equestris
TCTGAACTAAGCTGACTCTCTTCACCTAGTGAGAAAAAGGGTGGTAGATCTCTTGATATCAATTTAATGAACATTTTCAATGACAACATTCAGTCTGCTGGACTTTTTGATTTGGGATTTATTGGCCGTAAGTACACTTGGAGAAGGGGGGAGATTTGGGAGAGGTTGGATAGAGTTTTGGTGAATGATTTTTGGTTCTGAGATTTCATGCATACTTCTGTCCAACACTTGGCTATGAGTGGGTCTGATCATAGACCCTTACTTATTTAGATATCTTCCAACAATTCTAAAAGTAAAGCCAAGTTCAGATATCTCAATATGTGGTCCATGCATGGGAATTTTCTCAATCAAGTATCAATGGCTTGGACTGATGTTCATCATCACATCCCTGGTATAAAACTTTGGCTTTTACATAAAAAATTCAGCAAACATCTTTCTAATTGGAATTGGGAGGTGGTTGGGAACATAGATAATAAAGTCCTTGAGGCTGAACATAAGGTATTACAATTAGAACAGCTCATGTCCTCTGGCATAGGGTCTGAAATGGATTTTCAGTCTGCTACTGAACATCTGCTGGATGCAATCAACATGCAAGAGGCATTCTATGCTCAGAAGGTCAACATAATGAAGTTTTGTGAGGGGGATAGAAATTTTAAATATTATCATGCTTGCATCAACTATAGGAGGAAATATACAATTCATAAAATTCTTTCTCAGGAGGGTCACTGAATTACTACTGCTGATGGAATAGCTGATAATGTTGTTCAATATTTTCAAAATATTTTCAAACAAACTCCTACCTCTCAATTTGCCATTAAATATACCTTGTTTGATAAGGAAAGGGAGTTCAACAAAAGCCTATCTCTCACTGATATTCCTGATGAAAAGGAAATATGGGAAGCTCTAAACTCTATTGACAGCACAAAAGTAGACAAAAGCAGCTGGACCTGATGGGTTCACAACAGATTTTTATAAAAAGGCCTGGCTGATTGTGAAGGGTGAGGTCATTGCTACAGTCCAAAGCTTTTTCTGGGGGGCTGATCTCCCCAAATAGTTCTCCTCATCTACTATTACTTTGGTTCCCAAGGACAAAACTCCTCACAAATGGGAAAATTTTAGACCCATTAGCTTCACTTCTTTTATATCTAAGATAATAAGCAAAGTCCTTATCCATAGATTATAACCTCATTTAAATCAGCTTATCTGCAGGAATCAGTCGGCCTTCATCAAGGATAGAAGTATTGTTGATAATGTGCTCTTGGCTCAAGAGTTGGTATTGGATTTGGACAGAATCACTAAGAGAGGTAACTTAATTCTCAAACTGGATATCAAAAAGGCTTATGACACAATCAGTTGGAAGTTTATTGAACAAGTTCTCATTGCCAGAGGTTTCTCCCCTTCCTTTCTCTCTCTAATCAATAGATGGCTGACTAATAATTT
>NW_018222178.1:13775-14117 GCF_001263595.1 Phalaenopsis equestris
ATCTGGGGGGATATTGGGTCTTTGGAAGGTAGCCTTCTCAATGATCAAAATGCTCTAGCCTCTCCAAAGAATGTGAAGGACCTTTGGGAACATGATAAGTGGAATCTTACTCCTATTCTTCCTTTCTTTTTGTAACCCTTCTCAAATCTTCAATATTTTGAAACTCTTTGTTAAACCTGGGCAAAAGGACAGAATTGCTATCATAAAGAATTTACTACCTTCTCAGCCTCCCCAACTGGTGGTGGATTGGGGTCAAACAATTTGGAATAAATTTCTCACTCCCTCCATGTCATTTCTTTTATGAAGACTCTTCTTAAAATTGATTCCCACTGATGATATATT
>NW_018222178.1:14260-14834 GCF_001263595.1 Phalaenopsis equestris
TCTATAATTACTGGTCAGATTGGAGGGGAATCAATCTTCAAGACATCCCCAACATTGTGGCTTGGTTTGTTTGGATGGCTATAAACCATTTGAAGTACGAAGCTTCTCTTTTAGAGCCAATGAAGGTGGGTCTAAACTGTATTGCCTTTATACAAAAACTAATTAAATTTAAAAATTTTGAAGTTGTGTTGGAGCTCAGCCCATCTTTTAATCCATCCATTACCAAAGTTTTGAAAATCTGCTGGTGTCTTCCAAAGTATGGTCGGTGTCTTCCAAAGTATGGATGGGCAAAAGTTAACACTGATGGTAGCTATAAATCTCAGTCTGCTGGTACTGGTGGTGTCTTCATGAATCATGAGGGGAGGTGCATCTTGTTTTTTCAATCTCCTGTTAAAGCTTTGGATCCCCTTGAAGCTGAATGTCAAGCTATTTTTTGGGCCCTCAACTTAGTCAGATCTTGCCACTTCAACTAGCTATGGGTTGAATCTGACTCTTTGATGCTTATTAACATTATCAAGGGCTCTTATGACACTCCATGGAACTTAATCAGCTGGATTTCTGGGATTCATCAATT
>NW_018222178.1:20993-21361 GCF_001263595.1 Phalaenopsis equestris
TGCCCCTTTAAGGGTCTTCACCCACATAATTTTCAAATTAAATGATAAATGATAATTACCCTATTCTCAGGGATAATTGAGACATCAGAGTTCACTAAGTAATAAGGGTATTCACAGGATGAACCATTAACCAACATAATAAGTTTAAATGGACTTGAGGCTTTTAACTAGTTGGTGAGGGAGAGGCATGGACCTGTTTCCCCCTCTTAACTTGTTGGATACCTCAGAGACCTATTACACTTAGGGTGCGTTTGGAGCAGCTTGTGCATTTCAGGATAAGCAGCTTATTTTGAAACGCGGCCCGCGGGTGGACTGAAGAGATCGACCTGCGGCCTGCATTTTGTGTAAAAATGGAACCGCGTTTTAGG
>NW_018222179.1:0-978 GCF_001263595.1 Phalaenopsis equestris
GGCCATCAAAGCCCAGAATCCTAAAAATACACCTGTTGAAGAGGAGCCTCATCAAGATGAAGAGGTAATACCGGAAGTTTATCCACTCCTACGAGGGAGTAGATTCCATCCCCTGACAGATACTGATGGATATGAGAGTATCCAGAAGATTGCTGCTACATTTCCATCACCTCATGAACATGGTGAGAAGGGAAAGAAATCCAGCCCCATAACCCGAGTTAGTGCAGTCTTCAGAAGGCTTGCTATTAAAGAAGGATATTCTGTTAGTGAATTACTTAAACGAGTGGGATATGCAATTTCCCCTCATATGAAGAATGAAATTTTGAAGGATATTAAGTCCGCTAGAAAATCTCGTAGGTCGACTATAAAGTCACCTACCCGTGTTCTCTTCTGGCTCCATTTGGGAAAACGAGTCGATATTGCTATGGTCACCACCGATCATACCACCACCAGGACCTCAGGTCGTCGGGCGATTAAGTCAAGACTGGGTCTGAGATTGGGTCCAAGGAGCTTACCCATGATTCCTGCAATCTTGGAAAGAAAGGCAAGATGATTACCTTACACTGTAGCCTGTCTACACCATGGGGAGCATACCTTCCCTCGACATACCGATGTCTCTACTAAGACGGCCCATCCTAAGGCATCATCATCAAAAAGGAAGAAGGTATGGGTACCTAAGGTCGCTCCATCGATACGGTCCAGTGAGCTTGCAAGACAAAAAGCAAAACCAGTGCTTGAAATATCTTACATCGTCGCGACAATAGCAAGCGAGATGGAGGAACAAGTTGAGGATTTCCATCAGGGTCCTTTAGATCTTAAAACAATCAAAGAATCGATAATTAAGGAAAAAGTTGAGAAACTCGGGATTGAGATTTCTGAGTTGGCTCGAGAGCACGGAGTTTCCATCGATAGTGACAATGAGAATTTTGATTACAATGATTACTTGGAGGAAGATTTCATGGATGTCCACGTGATTGA
>NW_018222179.1:1050-3085 GCF_001263595.1 Phalaenopsis equestris
GGATGAGCAAGTTGTTCTACTGGAGAAAAGAATAGAAGAAATGACTGCAGCTATGACCGCCATGGCCACCATTCAGGGGAAATCACAAGCACCAAGATTGGCTTCTCCAGAGGTTAACCAGCCCACAATCATAAACATCACAGATGAAAGAAGGGAGGCTACTTTGACAGACAAAGGAGAACAACCGAAGAAGGACACTCAGTCAAGTGCCATGCCAGAAAAAGAGTTCAAGCAAATTGTTGAACAAGTACGGGATGCCTTAGCCCAGTCCAAGGGCGGTGCATCAATTTTAAAGGGTAGACCTTATCCGGGGGAATTTGATGTCGTGCCTTTCCCCAAGGGCTATGTAACCCCAAAATTTAAGATATTCGATGGGACTGAAAATCCCAGATAACACATAGCACATTTTCGAGCCAGTTGTGGCAACACGAGGAATAATGAAGCTTTAGTCTGCCAGCAATTCGTGAGCAGCTTGTCAGGAATTGCTTTCGACTGGTATGCTTTCGACTGGTACGCTGATCTGCCCAACGGGTCAGATAAAATATTTTCTGAGTTGGAACAGTTATTTCTGAAAAGATTTGCTAGGGTGCAGCATCATGTGTCTATTGGAGAACTCATGATGGAGAAGCAGAAGCCTAGTGAAACCTTGACAGACTATATTTTGAGATGGAGAAACCTTAGCATAAAATGTGAACCTCAGCTACAGGAACATCAAGCGATTGAGATTCTGCTCAAAAGCATTCATGGGCCAGTAGCTTTCATGCTTAAGGGACTCACCATCAAATCATTTGAGAAGCTACTCAGTAAAGCCAGCAATCTTCTAGAGAAAATGAAGCAAATGGAGCCACATGAAAAGGCTAAGGTGACGGTTGACATAGGAAAACAGCCGATAAATATATATGCAGAGGATCATCGTCGGTCTTCATCACAGTACCCTCAGAAACAAAGCAGTCAATCCAACCAGCAGCCGTCTCAGGAGGGATCACCTCGAACAGCAGGTAAAAGAATATCCCTGTTAGAGCGACAGAAA
The DNA here is from genome assembly GCF_001263595.1 of Phalaenopsis equestris. NCBI lineage: Eukaryota > Viridiplantae > Streptophyta > Magnoliopsida > Asparagales > Orchidaceae > Phalaenopsis > Phalaenopsis equestris. The sequence continues at coordinate 2,081 of NW_018222179.1, forward strand.
GTTGTTTACTCTTTCAAAGATGAAGCTATACCTAAAAAATTCAATTAAAATATTTAAAAGCTTGATGAAGAAATCGTAATTCAAACTGCCTGATCCAAGGAAACCTGAAGAGGTGGATAAGAAGAATGAACCAAATTATTGCTCGTACCACCGGTTGCTTGGGCACACTTTAGACAAGTGTTTCATCTTTAAAGACTGGCTCGAGAAGAACCTCAAGGAAGAGATTATAACAATCCCGAAGGAGTATTTGATTGAACCTGAAAAAGGTTCCATAAACATGGTTTCAGCTGAGTCAATCTCCCCAATTGATCTATATGTCGGAACGGATGGATGGAGTACAACTTGGGATGAACGCAAAAGGGTCCTTGATCAAATGCAGGATTCATTGAAGCAAGCTTCTACAAATACCGAAGAAGGATGGAATGAAGTATGGAGCAGATCATCCAAGAAGATACTAAACAAGCTACAGTCTGAATCCAAATAAGCCTCCATTCAGAGTCTGCAGCATACCGAGCCCGAAACAAAGATTTCACCAGAAAATCCGTCATTATTCAGGATGAAGAATAAGAAAAATAAAAGCTTCACTACAAAAATCGATAGCACGGGGGGTAGGATAGGGGCTGCCTCTGCTCGATTGGTTGGCTCGGGTTCCGCGGATTCCGGGAAGAAAATCCTCGAACCTTTGACTTTGTATGATTATCTTTTTGTCCCTCGGGGGTCTTATGAATATAATGGTTGTGTTTTCAGCTACTTTTTGACTATTTCTGGTAATAAAGTGACTCATTATGTCCAAGCTAGTTGCGATCTCGATCCTCAAAATGATCCTCAAATCGTACTTGAGTCCGATGAACTTGTTGTCAAGTTTAAAGAAGACATCAACGATAGTGCTTGCGACAGCACCAATAACAAAGAGCCAACTCTCGAGCGTCATGGTACACCGCTCGCCATCAACTTAGATCTCTCCGACGAAGATGAAAAGACACTGGAAGATTCAACAATGATATC
>NW_018222179.1:3851-4219 GCF_001263595.1 Phalaenopsis equestris
TCCATCATCCCTACATCAATGCATTAAATACAACAAAGATGGTCAAGAAAATTGCATCAAGGGAGATCTACAACCATTTTCAGTGCATGAAGTTGGTATTCATGAAGATGCTGCCTACTACGCGCCTCCAAAGAAGACTGTCTTCTTGCGCGAAATTTTGACAAACAAAGATAAAGATTCAGAAGGATCACAAAAAGGAGGCCATACAACTCCGCTTCAACAACCTTCTACCACTCCCCTACGACGAGTTGGTGAAGGTTCTTCTAGTTCACGCACCCGAGGTCGAGGCCAGGGACGCAGACGAGGAAAGATCAATTTAATTGTTGAACGCACTAAGACAACTATCAACATTGGTGATGAAGACAGTT
>NW_018222180.1:0-2296 GCF_001263595.1 Phalaenopsis equestris
GGCCGCAGTGGTCAGAGTCAGGAGATGCATAAACTATGAACCACATATGACATATTTTGTCACGTAGGTCGTAGTGGTGAGTTGTGATAATATTCGTAGGTTGTAGAGGCTATAGTCAAGAGTTACATGAGTTGTGGACCACATATGTCGTGTTGGCAAGCTGTGATGATGTCTGTAGGTAGTAGGGGGTGGATTTCGTAACTGCAAAAGCAATTAACCATATAGGTTGTAGTTGGTCGTGTGGTCATAATGTTGAGTTATGATAACGTCTGTAGGATGCAATGAGTGAAGCCGGAAGTTGAATGAGTTGTACGCCACGTTGGTCATAGTTCTGAGCTCTGATGATGCTTGTAGGGTGTAGAGGTTGGAGTTAGGAGCTACACGAGCTGTGGACCATGTATGTTGTAATTAGTCATGTTGGTCGTAGTGGCGACTTGTGAGGAGAGAGCTTTAGGAGTCCGAAGAAAGTTACCATCTTTCTGGGTGCATTGTTACATCGTCTAAGAAAGATGTCATTGCAATGTATTTGAAGTGCATTGATACACCATCATTAAGTTGTGTCATTGCACAGTATTCAAGGTGCATTGTTACACCGTCTTTAGGGCACTTCATTGCAGGGTGTATTGGATGACATATTGCTCAGTTGAGTGCTTCAATATTTCACAACATACACTTGGATTCTGCAACCTATGTTGTGGCTCTACAAGAGACTTTTATACGATGAGTAAGTTGTGGTCGAAGGTGGTTGATTGTGGCTAGCATGTGGTGTTTGGAGGATGTAGGAGCGGGAGGTATTCGCCAGATATGGGGTGCAGAAAAGATGCTTGACTTTAGCTCATTCTCAAAGCTTCAGTCTTCTTTTAGGCCAATTTTCTTGCCCCTCTCAAAAGAAGGGGTAAGCCTCTATTTATAAATTCTAGGGGAAACCCCTATGCAAACAAGGAAGAAATTTAGATCACTCCATGTGACAGCTCGGAGAGATACCGTCTATCAGATGGTGTGCAGTGAACATTTGAGTGCCTTAATAATGTCAGAATTGAGCAATCTTAGGCTCGTTGGATTGTTCTCGTCTGTGCGCTCAATTTAACTATAAAATTGTCATATTTGGAATATGTTTAAACTTTTAATTATGCACTGAAAGTCTTAAACTATGGTTTAATGACTTGATATGGGCTTTATTTAACTCGGATTGGACCAACTTTGGTATTATTGGTTCTGTTCGTAAAGCTAGTCATTTTAATCGTAAATTTACTAAAATTAAAATTTGGGATGTTTTTTTTTATTATTTGAGTATGAGCATTTCTTACTTAAATGTTGCATCGAGATTCATATCAGATGATAAATTTGTTGATGACGTATCATTAATATTAGTTAATTTTCAAAATCATTTTAAAAATAAGGTATTTATGAGTAATATAAAAATGCTTTAACCAAATGATTAAATGATTGGGCTCTCATCATGGGGTAATTAATGTGTCAGCACTGATCTTAAAGAGATCTAATGTTTCAGAAGTGAGGAGTATAGTGAAGGCTGACCCACTGTGAGAAGATCGTTAAGCCCACTTGACCGATCTAGCAAGCAATACGAGCCAAGCTAGCAAGGACAAAACCGACTGTGCCACAATGTGGACAAGAAGACAATCAGATGATGCAAGCACAGATTATTCGAGCAGAAACAAAACTAAAGAGCTTCCGAGCCAACTACTATGAGAAAGTCAACTCGATATGATAATCTACCCCCATTATAGCTTATTCAAAAAAAGATCTAGTGCTGCATCATTTTCAACCATCTCATGGACGTCCCAGATGCTCATTATCATGTATCATAGATCGACAACCAGATCAGATCAGCCTGCCGACTCATACAAACCGAGCAAATCCCGTCAACCCGAACCTAACTGAACTTAACATATCGAGCTTAAGAGCATCCGGGCGACAAATTTATACAGGTAAAATACCAGAAATACCCTAGTAAAACTCCCTTTAAAGTAAAGAAATAAATGTAATAATATCGTACCCTCTCCTCAATAAATAGAGGAATCATTTTATAAATATGATGTTGGCTTATTATTCATCATATCTCTCTCTCTCTCTCTCTCTCTCTATATATATATATATATATATAATCAATTTATGAGTTTAAAAAATTTAAATAAATACAATAATTGTGATTCCAAGAAAACCCGAAGACAAGGCCTAGATGTCTGTTCTGATTCAGACAAATACATCCAAGCTTGATAGTTACGTTTAACTCCATGTTGGAAGTGGAGTGTCTTGAAAGCACATGATATATATA
>NW_018222180.1:2410-4835 GCF_001263595.1 Phalaenopsis equestris
TATATATATATATGAAAATTTATACACTTACCACAAAATTCAAATGTATTTACATATCTAACACCTTAAATTTTTAATTTATTTTTCTAATTTTTTAGGCTCACAAACCTTTACCTGAATTGTTATATTTGACTTTTAAAAATAAAAAAAGAAGTAATATTTTGATGTGTTATTAAATACTTACGTGTTATGAATGTAAATATAAAATTTCATAAGCTTTTTTATACATAAAATATATGCAAAATTCTTTTCCATTAAAAAAAAAATGAGATAATTGCAAAAATAACCAAAGAAAGCCCAAACATAATAACTCTATTCTAAGGATTTAGATTCCCTGTGTAAAAAAAAAATTATTAATTGAAAATTGAAGTGCTAATTATTAGACTACGAAAAGTCTCACTTATTGAGACCAAATCGGGCTGGAGCTTTGTCACGTTCTCATGCTATTGGGAAAGGCAGGCAGGTCGAGTTCGTGAACCCAAGTGATTATTCCTTCCTTTCTTCAGCTATACTTTGATACCAATTTTATATATATAATTTGGAGCATACCACAAACTTTTGCTGAATTTATATAACATCTAAAGTTTTATATTTATATTTATAATCAATTTTTTATATCACTTCTATTATTGCTATTTTTTAAAAGTGAAGCACAAGTTAGGGTTTGTTTGAGGGAAACTGTTTGCGTGCGTAAGACGGACGCAGCGCTGCTTATATCGGGGGTTATTCAGAGGGTGCAGGCGGGTTATATCCGCTTTATACTATCATGTAACCTCCCTGTAACTTACCTGCAACTACCGGAGCTACAGAAGTGCGGAATTTATTTGTAGGTTACAGATAGGTAGCATTTAGGTTACAGAAAAGTTAAAAGAAATATAACACGAATATAAACTCCTTATACCATATGAATAACCTACTGACGTACGCAGCTTTGCGTACGTCTTATGTACGCAAATATTTTCCCTGTTTGAGGCAGCTACAACTTATTAATAAATTATTGATAAACGGCTGAAAAATAATGTGTCGCTCAAAAAGCTGCGGTGACTATTATTATTATTATTTTTTTTGTAAAAACCAGACCGCAACTAGAAAGTTATCACCGTGCCTAGTCAATGTGAAATCGTTGATTTCAATGGTTTAAAAACGTAGCTTCTTGAATAAGCTGTCAAAACACAGTTTATCAAAACGGTCCTAGGTGCATTTTCAAAATGCACTGCACCAAATAAGCTGCCCTGAACGCTTAAATATAAATATTAAAAGTAAAGTGTTATATATATAAATACACAGAGTTAATACGGCATATATGCAAATCTTCCAACAAATTTGCATACATACCATCCATTTTTTATATACTTTTATATGGGGCATTTACATATATACCACCCATTTCTTAAATATTTACATATCTAAGACCTAAATGTGTTAGATTTGGTTTTTTTCATCCATTTGCATACATGCCACCCATTTCTTATGTATTTACATATCTAACACCTAAATTTTATTTTTTTACATTTTTACAAACCAAATCTATGATATCACATCAAAGAACCCACTATTATAATTTTACATACTATTTATTTATTATTTAGTTAATTCGATTCAGAAAGAGCATAACACAGTCGGAAAAAAAATTTGTTCGTGTTTGACTCTTTTATCAATCAAGCTCAATGTGTTTTTTAGTAAATTGAATACGAGTTATTCACGAACAATGAGTTATTTCGACAGTCGTAGCCTCTTCCTACTAACCCTGTTGTCTTAACATTCTTTAGTGGCATGTAGATCTTTGGATTATGATATTATCCATGTTTGTCCTGGCAAGGAGGTGATTTGTTGCAATCACAATTGTTTATTTTCTTAATAACCTAATATCATAATTTTTTAATTTATTTTTCTTAAAATCTATAAAAGTAATTTTTCTTAAAATCTATAAAAGTATATCTAATTTTTTTCTTTCTAAAATCATAAAAATTATATGTCATCGCTCGTAAAATATCAAAAATACTCTATATAAACCCTCTTCCAATGAGAGCAAATAAAAATATAATATCACTATTGTACCAAGTCCCTTAGAAATAGAGCTAGCACTTAATGAAGCAGCTTACAAGATTTTACAGTTCATTATGAGATTATAACTCCCACACACACACACTCTATTTCTACTCTTCTCCCATGCTTTATATTTTGGTTGTGATTGACAGAAAATTTTAGATTCAACATCTTAAAAGGTGTGATGAGTGTAGATTATGCCACTAACAAGGATAGGAGCAATATAAGGTGAATGACTTCACAATAAAGTGACTGAAAACAATATAGAGCGCACCAGGGAGTTTGTGGTCCATCAGATCCAAGATCTGACGGATTAAATGTTAGAGATGATTAAAGGCATCCTAACCCAACAACCTCCATAATACCTCTCGACACATAA
>NW_018222181.1:0-314 GCF_001263595.1 Phalaenopsis equestris
GCTTGGGTCTAGCTTGGGTTAGCCTTGAACTAAGTCCAAATTGCTTATTGTAAATGGTCAATAGCGATCTCATGAAGAGTTTTAAACATGAATTGGGTGCCAATTTGGAGGTTAAGGCAATCAATTGGGTGAAATTTAGGGACTTAGCCAATTTGGGGCTAAATTTTGGAATTTTGGATTTAGGCCAAAATCAAATGGATATGAGGCTCCACCAAGGTCAATCGATGGTTGATTTTGATGTATAGGAATTTTATAGAGATTTTTTAACATTAATTGAGCCCAATTGACTAGGCCATGGGTTCAATTTGGTGAGA
>NW_018222182.1:0-275 GCF_001263595.1 Phalaenopsis equestris
AGCCATATATGGGTTTTCTTAAATGATAAACCTTATTTACGTGATCATTATCAAAGCACTCCAATTTATTCATGTAAATAACTTCTTCTAAATCATTTTGTAGGAATTCTATATTCACATCTATTTGATCAAACTCAAGATTGAATTTGGCCACAGTGGACAATATCATCCTAATGAAGGCTTGCTTAACAACTGGTTATAAGATTTCCTCAAAATTCACTCTTTTTTATTGAGTAAAAACTTTTCAACCAATTGAGCTTTATGTTTAGGCTTGA
>NW_018222183.1:0-973 GCF_001263595.1 Phalaenopsis equestris
TAAAAAGATGTCTGAGGAGTGGAAGAAGAGTATTTGGTCCTCATTTTTAAGAACAGAAAGGATGCACGAGGGTGTGCAAATTATAGAGGAATAAAGTTGATGTGTCAAACTTTAAAGCTATGAGAGAGAAAGACTAAACAAATGTTAAGACGTGATACTAAGATTTCTCATAATCAGTTTGGATTTATGCCGGTCTTGTCGGTCAGGTCTACTTTAAAAGCTATCGAGAGGTTCGACAGAGAAGTACAGAGAGAGAAAGAAGGATCTACATATGATTTTTACTGATTTTGAAAAAGCTTTTGATAAAGTTCCAAAAGATGTTCCTGGGAGAGTTCTAGAGAAGAAAGGTATTAATATGACTTGTATTCAAGCCGTTAAAGATATGTATGCTAGAGTTGTTACTTATGTTCGAACAGAGGGAGGATTGACCATGTATTTTCTTATTTCATTTGGATTAAATTCGGGATTGGCATTAAGCCCATATTTTTTTTGCTTTAGTTATGGATGCTCTTACTAGACATTTACAGGAGAACGTACCTTGGTGTATGTTTTTCGCTGATGATATCCTTCTTGTGACTAAGGCAAGAGAAAGTTTAGGAAAAACTTGAATTATGGAGGTCTACATTGGAGTCTAAAGGCCTTTATTTGAGTAAAACAAATATCTCGGGCCTTTATATAATTTAGGTAATAGTCTAGTGGCAGAGTTGTAACTAAGGGTGATCAAACCATTTAAAGGTGTGAACGGTTTAAATATCTCGGGCTAATTGGTCAGAATGAGGGCGATATAGATGAGATGTTATTAGTAGAATTCAAATTGGTTGGTTGAAGTGGAGGAATGCCTCGAGCCTATTGTGTAATAAAAAGTGTCGCTTGAACTGAAATGAAAATGTTATAAGATGGTGGTGAAACATTCAACGTTCTATGGCGCGGAATATTGAACTTTAAAAGAGAATCATAAAACATAGTTAAGTGT
>NW_018222184.1:0-571 GCF_001263595.1 Phalaenopsis equestris
AAATTATACTAATTTATGTCACCAATTGGGAGAGGAATCTGAGTCCTGCTGTTGTTTTTGCTAAGTTGCATTTGAAGAAAATGATTAGTTTAATTCCTATTTTATTGTTCCGTGTAGTCATTAAAAATATTGAAGCAATATATTTTTGATATTTTTAATTTGTTAATCAGAACGCGTGGCTGACAAAATTGACCCACATTTGATCTTATAAAAAGGTAATATTTAGTAGTGACCGAACCCGGCCCAAGACTAAATTATTGAAGTGTGGGTACGGGTGTAAACGAGCCGAACACGAATGAATAAAGCTTGTGTTCGTGTTCGGTTCGTTTAAAATTTAGTTTGTTTGAAATAAGCTCGTGTTCGTTTCTTAACGAACGAGCCGAACACGAACCGAACACGAGCTGTTCGCGAACGACGAGCCAGTTTGACATCCCTAATATTAATATATAAAAATAATATTATATATTAATTATATAACTTATATTATATAAATATACAATATCTATATTAGTATATTACTACTATAGTATATTAATATATTATTATTATTATTTTATTATATATTATAATT
>NW_018222184.1:1635-26269 GCF_001263595.1 Phalaenopsis equestris
GAACTGTTCGCGAACAACGAGCTTTTTTGACAGCCCTAAGTGTGGGTTCCCATTCTCAACATTTTTAAATTTTTTGAAATTTTGTAAACTTAGAAAGATTTTTTAATGATATAATTAATTTATCAAATTGGGAAAATCATATAAAATTGAAATTAAATTAGATTAATTACAAATTTCAACCAAAACCCCCTTTTTTGGTCTTCTATTTTAGGGTCAAATTTATAAAATTTGGAGGCCATTTGATATGAAAATTAAAAATAAAAAACTCTAAATTACTGATTTAATTTGAGAACCTAGAAATTAATCATTCGGTCTATTATCTTTTGAATGCACAAAAAATTTAAAGTTACATATGAATTAATTGGCATAACCAAATGACAAGAAATTTTTAAAAAATTATACAAAATGATATGAAAAAAATTATTAAAAAAAAATTAATTTAACTATTTTTGAAAATTGAAATATTTTTTGAATTTTTAATATTTAAAATTAAATTAAATTAAAAAATAAATTTTAACTTATCAAAACACATCCTATAAGGTTGAAATTTTATATACTACTGCTCGAGTACTATTGTGTGCTTCCCCAAAATTTTTAGAAATTTTTAGAAATTATATTTATTTATATTCATTAAATCAATTAATAAATTAACTAGTTTATAAAAAGTACATATTACTTAATAAAAATCTCAAATCATCTAAAATTGATTTTTTAGTGTTTCCTACTTTTATAGAGTAATTTTATGAAGACCACAGAAGGATTTTAATTAATAATTATTATATAAACTTCAAAATTTTAATTTAAAATCACCCCATTAAAATTTAATTTAAATGCCTAAACATTTTAACCATTACTTTAGGGCTCATTTAGTATCAAAGGGCATAGGTGACTAATCCTTGAAACCCCACCCCACTCAAAGAAACTTTTCATGGAAATGGGATGTGATATTGATATGGCCTAGGAATTGCTCAACTCATGTTGATCCTTACTCGTTAAGATTTAGCATCAAGTGAAATAAAATACAAATCAATTCAATATCTAAATTTTCAAAATTTAACTTTAAGAGTCCTTTATAACAGTTTCACAAGTCCCCCACACAAGGTGCTTTATGTAGTTTTGTAAGTCAATTGGTTTCGGCTAATTCTTGGTCAATTGAGGATCACATCCTAGTCAACTACTGCCAACTGCAACTTAATACTAGAACTAAGAATCCAAATTGAACCTAAAACCTAAACCAAAACTTAAAGTAAACAAACTAACTTATGTAAAATAAGTTATAATTAAATCACTTACACATTGTTGGGGTGATGTGTCACATTCCCCTAGCATGATATCCCATTTTATTAAGACCATCGAGTTATGAATAGTAGGAAACTTGCTAGGCGAGTCTCACTTATCATAAAACCTTTATAATAAATTAATGAAGCAAAAAATTTTAAAAAAATAATAATAAAACTAATGCATAACATATATTTGACTTCAACATGAGCTGCCCTAATGTAATAAATTAAACTGAAATACAAGCATAGGCGAGTCTCTCTTGTAAGCCTCCTCCTTTCTTTTATATTGTCTAGTTGTTTTAACTTAGTGTTGGTTTAAGTTAACCCAAGTCAATAGCCTTGGAGTAGGCTTGAGTTTGGGCCTAGCCCATGTCGACCTGAGCCCACACTAACCCTGAAATAAACCATAACCTGAACTGAACCAAACCAAACTCAACCTAATCTATGACCCGAGCCTAACTTGACCTTAATCAAATCCTAACTCAACCTAACCAAAATCCTAACTCGAGCTGATCCAAACCTAACCCGACTTGAGCTGAACCTAACTAAACTTAATCCAAATATAACTAATCCTAATCAAAATCCTAACTCGACCTGACTCAAAGCCTAACCAGACCTTACCCAAACTCAACCTAGGCCCAACCTTGGACCAACCCTGGACCAACCAAAGTCAACCCCGGTCTAACCCATGTCAATCTGGGTCCAACCCAGGTCAAATTAGGTAAACATGAGTGCAACCTAGTTCAACTCAGGTCCAACCCAGATAATCCCTTATCCAACCTTGGTTAACCTAAGTCCAAACCAGGTGAAAGGTTAACCTAATTCAAAGTCATATTCAAACCATGTCCAATTCAAATCAACCCAAGTCACTCAAGGTTCACTTTAGGTCTAATCTAGGTCAACTCGAGTTCAATCTAAATTTAATTTTTAGCTAACCTTAGATAAACTTTTGTTAACCTCAGCTCACTCCCAACCTGTCTTATCCAATTTAAATTGTTGTTATATTGTACATGTTTAATATTTATTTCTTGTTCCATATGTAGTTTAAAAAGCAATAATAAAAATAACAAAATTTTAAGTGATTTTCTTATTTTGTTGCCTTTCTGATGTTTAAATTTTTTATTTGGAGTATTAGAGGGCCGCATTGCTAAATCCAATGCCTCTAATCATTTGAAAAATCTTATTCGCAAGCATAAGATGACTAACTTTTGTATCTTAGAGCCTATGGTTAATTTGCATAACAATGATAAGTATTAAAGGATGGTTGGTAACTTTAATCTTGTTGCTAATCTCAACAACAAGAAATGGTTCTTATGGAATAATGATATCAAGATTGATGAGATTATCAATCATGATCAATTTCTACATCTTAAGCTTTTTCTTAATGATTCCTTTTATTTTTTAACCATTATTTATGTGGGTTATTCTAAGATTGATAGAGTGGAGCTTTGGAACAATCTTAAAGCTTTAAGGAATGATAATGAAGTTTGGCTTGTGGGGGGTAAGATTTTAATATGATCACTTTTGCTACTGAAAAAAAATGGTGGTAATCCTCCCAACATGAATTTAATTTTTGATTTTAATGACATTATTTTTGATGCAAGACTCCTTAACTTAAGTTTTAAAGGGAATCCTTTTACTTGGTCAAGAGGTTTGGTTTCTGAAAGACTTACAGATTTGTTTCCAATGTAAAATTGATGAACATTTTTAATTATTATAATGTTCATCAGTTAGCTAAGTGTGCTTGTGACCATTCTCTTTCACTTCTTGATGTGAGAATCCACTGTATTAGGACTAAATATCATTTCAAATTTTACAATGTGTGGATTAAACATCATTTATTTAAAAAATTTATTTCTGATAATTGGAAGACTGGTTTTTGTGGCAATGATGGTCTTAAGCTTTGGTTTCTTCAAAAATTTCTTGCTAAGAAGCTTAAAGAATGGAATTGACAAGTTTTTCGGCACCTTAATAATGTGTTTACCCAAGCTAAAGAGAACGTTAAGTCAATGTTAAGTCTCTGGAATTAGATTATTGTAAAAACAATATCAATTGGGATGCTTTAATGCAAGGTCAAAATATGTTAAAAATGACTATAAGTTTGGAGGAGTCTTTTTTCGGTTAAAAGGCTTCTAAGGTTCATATGATTGATGGAGATTATAACACTGATTATTTTCATGCATGCATTAAAACTAAGAGAAGAAATAATTTGATCACTGAAATCATGAGAACTAATAAGGTTATGTTATACAATATGAAGGATATTGAGGAAGATGGTGTTAATTTCTTTTTAAATATGTTTTCTAGTAAAGGGTCTTTCCTTTCTAAGGTTAATAGTGAGCTTTATAATGTTTCTTCTATCTGTAGTGATAGGAATCTTATCAAGATTTCTTCTATTGAAGAAATCAAAGAGATTATTGATAGTATGGATGATGGTAAAGTTGCTGGCCCTGATGAATATACTGTGGAATTTTATAAAAGTTGTTGGGACATTCTTCAAAGTAATCTTGTTAATATTATTCAAGACTTCTTCAAAGGTATTGGCCTTCCAAAATATTTTAACTCTTCTACCATTATTCTTATTCCTAAAGTTAAACATGATAAGATTTAATATTCTCTTAGACCCATTAGTTTTAATTCTATTGTTGCTAAAATTATTTCTAAAACTCCTATGAAAAGACTTCAACCTATTTTACCTAAGATCATTAGTAATAACCAATCTGCTTTTGTGAAAGGTAGAAGCCTTAACTATGTAAGAGCTTCTTATGGATTCTAATAAAAAAGGTAATGGTGGTAATGTAACTTTTAAAATTGATATAAAAAAAGCCTTTGATACTGATACACCTAAAAATGTACTATTTTTTATGCCATATTTTATGATGATATTATACTTTAAAGGTATGTTTTCTTGTGTTTTTGGTTGTAGGTACATCAAATTGAAGAATTTGGAGTGATTGGAGCAAAAGGAACAAAAATGGACCAAAACGGAGCAAATCGGGTCGAAGCGGGACATACCGGAGCCATGAGGACCGAAACCAGGCACTTAAGTGCCTGTGTCCGACACTTAAGCACCCAAATATGGCACTTAGGTGCCACCAGATAGAGAGGGGGGCGTTTAAGCGCCCAAAAAATGATGCTTAGGCGCCGAAGACGATTTTAACATATCTTCTAAAATATATATCAGATTTGGACAATTTTTGAAGCGGTGCTTCGTGTGTCTCTTGGGGAATTTATTGAAAATGAAAAAATGGACTTTTTAGAAGAATTTGGGGTGGTTATATGGAGTTACGAAGAGTCACTTAAGGCATCATTTGGAAGATTCAATGAATATAGACAGTTTTGAAGAGAGACTTAAGAAACTCTTGGAAAATTATAAATAAGGCTTGGAAATATTTTTAGAAACTCTCTTGAAAACTCTTTGAATGTACAAAACTTTAAAGTTACATATGAATTAATTGGCATAACCAAATGACAAGAAATTTTTAAAAAATTATACAAAATGATATGAAAAAAATTATTAAGAAAAAATTAATTTAACTATTTTTGAAAATTGAAATGTTTTTTGAATTTTTAATATTTAAAATTAAATGAAATTAAAAAATAAACTTTAACTTATCAAAACACATCCTATAAGGTTGAAATTTTATATACTACTGCTCGAGTACTATTGTGTGCTTCCCCAAAATTTTTAGAAATTTTTAGAAATTATATTTATTTATATTCATTAAATCAATTAATAAATTAACTAGTTTACAAAAAGTACATATTACTTAATAAAATTCTCAAATCATCTAAAATTGATTTTTTAGTGTTTCCTACTTTTATAGAGTAATTTTATGAAGACCACAGAAGGATTTTAATTAATAATTATTATATAAACTTCAAAATTTTAATTTAAAATCACCCCATTAAAATTTAATTTAAATGCCTAAACATTTTAACCATTACTTTAGGGCTCATTTAGTATCAAAGGGCATAGTTGACTAATCCTTGAAACCCCACCCCACTCAAAGAAACTTTTCATGGAAATGGGATGTGATATTGATATGGCCTAGGAATTGCTCAACTCATGTTGACCCTTACTCGTTAAGATTTAGCATCAAGTGAAATAAAATACAAATCAATTCAATATCTAAATTTTCAAAATTTAACTTTAAGAGTCCTTTATAACAGTTTCACAAGTCCCCCACACAAGGTGCTTTATGTAGTTTTGTAAGTCAATTGGTTTCGGCTAATTCTTGGTCAATTGAGGATCACATCCTAGTCAACTACTGCCAACTACAACTTAATACTAGAACTAAGAATCCAAATTGAACCTAAAACCTAAACCAAAACTTAAAGTAAACAAACTAACTTATGTAAAATAAGTTATAATTAAATCACTTACACATTGTTGGGGTGATGTGTCACATTCCCCTAGCATGATATCCCATTTTATTAAGACCATCGAGTTATGAATAGTAGGAAACTTGCTAGGCGAGTCTCACTTATCATAAAACCTTTATAATAAATTAATGAAGCAAAAAATTTTAAAAAAATAATAATAAAACTAATGCATAACATATATTTGACTTCAACATGAGCTGCCCTAATGTAATAAATTAAACTGAAATACAAGCATAGGCGAGTCTCTCTTGTAAGCCTCCTCCTTTCTTTTATATTGTCTAGTTGTTTTAACTTAGTGTTGGTTTAAGTTAACCCAAGTCAATAGCCTTGGAGTAGGCTTGAGTTTGGGCCTAGCCCATGTCGACCTGAGCCCACACTAACCCTGAAATAAACCATAACCTGAACTGAACCAAACCAAACTCAACCTAATCTAAACCCTAACTTGACCTAAACCAAACCCTAACTCAACCTAACCAACACCCTAACCTAACCTGAACCGAGCCTAACTTGACCTTATCCAAATCCTTACTCGACCTAACCAAAATCCTAACTTGAGCTGATCCAAACCTAACCCGACTCGAGCTGAACCTAACTCAACTTAATCCGAACATAACTAATCCTAATCAAAATCCTAACTCGACCTGACTCAAAGCCTAACCCGACCTTACCCAAACTCAACCTAGGCCCAACCTTAGACCAACCCTGGACCAACCAAAGTCAACCGAGGTCTAACCCATGTCAATATGGGTCCAACCCAGATCAAATTAGGTAAACATGAGTGCAACCCAATTCAACTCAGGTCCAACCCAGGTAATCCCTCATCCAACCTTGGTTAACCTAAGTCCAAACCAGGTGAAAGGTTAACCTAATTCAAAGTCATGTTCAAACCATGTCCAATTCAAATCAACATAGGTCAACCGAGGTTCAATTTAGGTCTAATCTAGGTCAACTCGAATCCAATCTAAATTTAATTTTCAGCTAACCTTAGATAAACTTTTGTTAACCTCAGATCACTCCCAACCCAAGTCTTACCCAATTTAAATTGTTGTTATATTGTACATGTTTTATATTTATTTCTTGTTCCATATGTAGTTTTAAAAGAAATAATAAAAATAACAAAATGTGAAGTGATTTTCTTGTTTTGTCGCCTTTCTGATGTTTAAATTTCTGATTTGGAGTATTAGAGGGCCGCATTTCTAAATCCAATGCCTATGATCATTTGAAAAATCTTATTCGCAAGCATAAGATGATTAACTTTTGTATCTTAGAGCCTATGGTGAATTTGCATAATAATGATAAGTATTAAAGGAGGCTTGGTAACATTAATCTTATTGCTAATCTCAACAACAAAAAATGGTTCTTATGGAATAATGATATCAAGATTGATGAGATTATCAATCATGATCAATTTCTACATCTTAAGCTTTTTCTTAAAGATTCCTTTTATTTTTTAACCATTATTTATGTGGGTTATTCTAAGATTGATAGAGTGGAGCTTTGGAACAATCTTAAAGCTTTAAGGAATGATAATGAAGTTTGGCTTGTGGGGGGTAATTTCTGGGGGGGTGATTTCAATATGATCACTTTTGCTACTGAAAAAAATGGTGGTAATCCTCCTAACATGAATTTAATTTTTGATTTTAATGACATTATTTTTGATGCAAGGCTCCTTAACTCAGGTTTTAAAGGGAAAACCTTTTACTTAGTCAAGAGGTTTGGTTTTTGAAAGACTAACAGATTTGTTTCCAATGCAAAATTGATGAACATTTTTAATTATTATAATGCTCATCAGTTAGCTAAGTGTGCTTTTGACCATTCTTTTTCACTTCTTGATGTGAGAATCCACAGTATTAGGACTAAATATCATTTCAAATTTTACAACATGTGGATTAAACATCATTTATTTAAAAAAAAATTATTTCTGATAATTGGAAGACTGGTTTTTTGTGGCAATGGTGGTCTTAAGCTTTGGTTTCTTCAAAAAATTCCTGCTAAGAAGCTTAAAGACTGGAATTGGCAAGTTTTTTGGCACCTTAATAATATGTTTACCCAAGCTGAAGAGAATGTTAAGTCTCTGGAATTAGATTATTGTAAAAACAATATCAATTGGGATGTTTTAATACAAGGTCAAAACATGTTAAAAATGACTATAAGTTTGGAGGAGTCTTTTTTCGGTTAAAAGGCTTCTAAGGTTCATATGATTGATGGAGATTATAACACTGATTATTTTCATGCATGCATTAAAACTAAGAGAAGAAATAATTTGATCACTGAAATCATGAGAACTAATAAGGTTATGTTATACAATATGAAGGATATTGAGGAAGATGGTGTTAATTTCTTTTCAAAAAAGTTTATAGTAAGGGGTCTTCCCTTTCTAAGGTTAATAGTGAGCTTTATAATGTTTCTTCTATCTGTAGTAATAGGAATCTTATCAAGATTTCTTCTATTGAAGAAATCAAAGAGATTATTGATGGTATGGATGATGGTAAAGTTGCTGGCCCTGATGAATATACTGTGGAATTTTATAAAAGTTGTTGGGACATTCTTCAAAGTAATCTTGTTAATATTATTCAAGACTTCTTCAAAGGTATTGGCCTTCCAAAATATTTTAACTCTTCTACCATTATTCTTATTCCTAAAGTTAAACATGATAAGATTTAATATTCTCTTAGACCCATTAGTTTTAATTCTATTGTTGCTAAAATTATTTCTAAAACTCCTATGAAAAGACTTCAACCTATTTTACCTAAGATCATTAGTAATAACCAATCTGCTTTTGTGAAAGGTAGAAGCCTTAACTATGTAAGAGCTTCTTATGGATTCTAATAAAAAAGGTAATGGTGGTAATGTAATTTTTAAAATTGATATAAAAAAAGCCTTTGATACTGATAAGACTAAAAATATACTATTTTTCATGCTATATTTTATGATGATATTGCAATTTAAAGGTATGTTTTCCTGTGTTTTTGGTTGTAGGTACATCAAATTGAAGAATTTGGAGTGATTGGAGTAAAAGGAATAGAAATGGACCAAAACGGAGCAAATCGGGTCAAATTGGGGCACACCGGAGCCATGAGGACCAAAACTGGGTACTTAAGTGCCTGTGCCCAACACTTAAGCGCCCAAATCTGGTGTTTAGACGCCCCCGACAGAGAGGGGGGGTGCTTAAGCGCCCAAAAAATGGCGCTTAGGCGCCAAAGACGGTTTTCAACATATCTTCTAGAATATACATCGAATTTGGATGATTTTTGAAGCGGTGCTTCATGTGTCTCTTGGGGAATTTGTTGGAAATGAAAAAATGGACTTTATAGAAGAATTTAGGGTGGTTATATAGAGTTATGAAGAGTCACTTAAGGCACCATTTGAAAGATTCAATGAATATGGACAATTTTGAAGCGACACTTAAGAAACACTTGGGAAATTATAAATAAGGCATGGAAATATTTTTAAAAGCTCTCTTGAAAACTCTTTGAATCTTGAATTAATTAGAAGAGGAGAAGAAGTCTTGGATAAGAAAAGAAGGCTTGGGCGTGATCCCCAAGTAGGGGGACAAGGTGAGAGAGAAAGAGAGGTGTGAGATTTTCTTCTTTTCTTTTCACTTTGTTCTTAGAGAGGATTGTAAGAAGATTACTTTTCTATACAAGGAGAGTTTTATTTATATCAAAGACATTTTGGTTTGAATTTAGTACTTTATTTGTATGGTTTCAAAGTCTTGTTCAATGAAAAGTTCTTGTTGTTTCTCCATGTGTAGTAAGTAGTTTTTTTTACTCTTCCCATGTAATGAATTAATATGCACATGTATGATATATAGTTGAGTAGAGTGAGAATATATTGTGATGATTTTACTTTGTTCTTCATTTACATGTAAACTTGATCAACTTGTATGTTAAAATCTATTGTGAGAACATGTAAGTTCTGGGATGATATTGTCTTAATCAACTGTGGTAGAATCACATGAGATTGTATGGATGAGAATGAAGTCCATATGGTTGAGTGCAAATAAATAGGAAAATACTCTTTAATGGGTGTAGAACTAGAGGACTTTAGAGTGACAGGCTAAATCCCTCTAATTTGGTTTATTGTTTTAGGTTTTAATGCGAGATGTTAGCCTCCAAGTGGAGGGGTAAAAGGGAACTCTAGAGTGAGAGCTAGTATCTTCCCTGTCTAGCCCGTCTTCAGAACTATTAGATTAATCAATATTCTTTATAGCATCTCTAGTAAGGGTAAAGAATATAATTACTCCTATTTGTCACAATCTCTCTCACTACTTGTTTTACTTTTATATATGTCACTAATTTCATTGCATGAGGAAGGGTACATTTAATATGTTAAACTCCACTTTCTGATTTTCACTAAGTATTTTAGTTTATGATTAGAAATATTAATGTAGTGATAATTGTAGGATATAATCAAAACTAAACTTTTATCAACCTTCCAAGCTAGGGTTTGTTATTCTAAACTAGAACTTCTCTTAAAAGCCGCTGTGATTAACCTCGATCTTCGTGGGATCAAAATTCGGGGATTAATCAGAAAACCCCATATTACTTGATAACAAAACGTATACTTGTGTAGAATCTCTACAAATATAATTGAAATCTTACTTTGCTTGGGATCAAGCTTGGGATCAAGTTTTTGGTGCCATTACCGGGGATTAAAATCTTTAAGTAGTGGTGTCAACTTCATAAATCCTTACATATAAAAAATATCGGGATCAAATACCATTCGTTTGGGAGTTCATCATGAATGTTTTGCATAAAATTGGTTTTAGTTATGTGTTTTGTCTGCTTATTAAGAAAATTCTCAATAGTAACTATTATTCTTTGTTAATTAATGGGAATTGTTTTGGCTTCCTTAAATTTTCTAGAGGTATAAAACAAGGTGATTGATACATCTAAAATATATAGTGCTTTTATATACATTTTTTATACCTATTTTTGAGATATTGCGCTTTAATGAAGGGTATTTGTGTGATTTTCTTTCAGGTACAATCAAATGGATGGAAAATGGAAAATGCAAATGGATGGAAAATGCTAAAAGGAGTGAAAAAGGGTTAAATTTGGAGCAAAAAGAAGAAAGTGAAAAAATGAACTGGGGCGCCTAAGGGCAAGGTACCCCGCGCTTACGCGCCAAAAGTAGTTACTTGATGATATATTTAATTTCAGTGAATTTTTGAAGAGGTGTTTGAAGCAACCCTTGATAAAAACGTGGGAAATAACCCATGGAAACGAAAATTCATTCAATTTGCTTTTGAGGATGTAACTTCTAGAAGATTCATTGAATGGAGACACCTCTTTGAAGAGACACCAAGGCACCCCTTGGATTTTTATAAGAAAAGACTTAGATTTTCTAAGAGAGGAGCCCAACTACCCATCAACTTTACAACCATCATCCATCTAAGTCGTCGTGGCTGCCGCCTATTGTCGCGGTCATTGGTGGTCACCTTTTCTTTTTATTCTGAGTTTTAGTTTGTATTGTGAGTGAAGGAAGAGAATTAAAAGGAACTTCAAGACATTTGGTGGTGGGGATTTGAGATAATAGTTTATCTTTGGGACTACACTAGGTTTTAATTTAGATTTTTTAATTATGTGCATGATTTCTACTTTTAAACTCATGTGTGGTTATGTTTTCTCCATGATTTTGAGTAGTTTTCTTTTTCTTTTTCCTTAAAATGATAAGTGATTAAATATTTAAAGGAAGTTGTGTGAAGTATTAGGCTTCAATGCTGGAAGTTGTGAGGATTTGAAACAATGCACTTCATTTACTTCTTGATTTGGCCAATTAAGATGTTAATACCTGTTGTGAGAACATGTAAGATTCAAGATGATATTTTCTAAGTCAAGAAATGGTTAGAATCACATATTGATTTCATGAATGAGAATGTAGCTCATGGGGTCGAGTGCAAATAAATAGGGAAATAAACTTTTCAAGGGTGTAGAATTAGAGGACTAAGAGTGACAGGCTAAAGCCCCCAATTTGATTTATAGTTTTAGGTTTTGATATGAGATGTAAGCCCCCAGGTGGAGGGAGAAGAGGGAACTCTAGAGTGGGAGCTAGTATCTTCATTGCCTAGTTGGTCTTCAAGACTATTTAAACTATAAATTAATATATGTTCTTTATAGCATCTCTAGTAAGGGTAAAGAATATCATTACTCTTATTTGGCACAACATATTTAGAATACTTCCCCAAAATAATTTCTTTACTTATTATTAATTCATAATAAGGAAAAAGTTATTTTATTTATATCACCTTCAACTTGCAACTACTTAGTTAAGTTAATTAGTTAATTACATTATTTTCAAAAACTAAAAATTATAAAAAGAATCAAATTTGCATTCCTATTTTAACATCTGAAGTTTAAGTAAAAATATTTTGCTAAGTAGATTTTTGTCATCTAAAAATTCTAAATTCCTAAAAAACATATAGCAATTTTCCCTGTGGGATTGATATTCAGGGCTTAATCAAAAAGTCCTATATTACTTGATAACGATACGTATACTTGTGTGGTATCCCATATTTAAATATTATATTTGTATTCTTATTTGTTTCATAGTGGAAAACTTACCTAGCTTTTATTGTGGATCAATTTTTTGGCATTGTTGCAAGTTAAGAATAACTATTAAGGAAATTAAGCATATAATCACATACATCACATTTTACATCTATATCTGAAAAATCGGGATCAAGTTTTTGTTGTCGTTGCTGAGGAAAAATATAATAGTAATTTACAAAAATTTTTTAAAAAAAGAAGTTTTTAGAAAGCAAAATTTCTATTTTTACAAAGTTTTATTTAAACTTTAAGATTTATTTTAGAAATATTGTAGTGTCATTTTTACATAAAGTTCTTGTTTGTGTGTTTTTATTTTATTTTATTTTGTGTTTTATAGTAATGTATGCATAATTCAGGTTTCACAGGACTTGTGTCTTACGATTCTGAATTAGAAAGAATTATTAAAAAAATTAAAAAATTAAAAATTACTAAAAAATTTCAAGAAATCACAAATCAAAATATCAAAATGTTGAAGAGTTTAAACCTTGAAGAGATTATGCAAACCCTATAGTGGATGAACTTCATTGTATTATTCAAAACACAGAAATTTCTTACTAAATATTTTTCACCATAAAAAACTGCAAAGCTTAGAAATGATATTACATCTTTTTGTCAGTTTGAAGATAAATAAATCTATTTATGAAGCATGGTCTATTTATGAAGCATGGGAATAATCTAAAGAATTCTAAAGAAAGTGTCCACACCATGCTATACCAGATTGGTTAATAATTCAAACTTTTTATAATGGATTAACTAGATCTCTTAGATCTATTATCGATGCCTCTGCTCCTCTGCTGGTCTGCTGGTGGTTCATTGATGTCAAAACCATTTAATGATGCTTATGCTTTAATTGAAGAGATGACTATAAATAATTTTTAATGGCTTTCTGAAGGGGTAAATCTTAAGAAAGTAGTCAATATTCACGACACTGATGCTTTAGCCACGCTAGCAAATCAAGTTGCAGCAATTTCAAGGAAGTTAGACCAATTTGGAATGAATTTTTCTCAACCAATTCCTATGATTGAAGAGAATTCATTAGGCCAAATGGTAGATTCTTAAGCATCATTAGAAACTTTGATTGTCATAAAAAATAAGCAAAATAACCCATATTCAAATTATTATAACCTAGGTTGGAAAAACCATCCCAACTTCAATTTGAATAATACTACGGGTGGTAATAATAAACAATGGGGGAATAATCAAGTAAACCCATTGGAAAACTTGAACAACCAAGAGAATAGAAATTATAGACCTACTTATCCTCCAGGTTTTAACAGTAATCCACAATTTAAGGAGAAGAAGTTGTCTATAGAAGAAGTGTTGTTACAAATGAGAAATCAGAAATCAATTATAAAGTAGCTACATATAGAAGTATTGATAATCAATTGAGATAAATAACAAATTCATTAAGTAATAGATCCCAAGGAACACTTCCTAGTAATACAGAAAAAAATCCAAAAGACCAGAATAAAGAGCAAGTAAAAGTCATTTAACTCAGAAGTGGAAGAGAATTGGAAGGTAGAATTCAAAAAGAGACTGAAGTGGAGAGAAGAGATTGAAGAACCGAAAGAGGACGCTCTAAAAGGTTTAGAAAGACCTATTCCTCCACTTAAAGTTGATTTGAAAAGAACACCACCTCTATTTCCTCAGAGGCCTCAACAATAAAGGATGGATAAGTAATTTTAAAAATTTCTATAATTTTCAAAATTTCTAAAACTTTTTAACAAGCTTACAATTAATATTTCATTTACTGAAGCTCTAGTAATTTTAAAAATTTCTAAAAATTTTTAAGAAGCTTACAATTAATATTTCATTTACTGAAGCTCTAGAACAAATGTCAAGCTATCAAATGTCAAGCTATCAAATGCCAAGCTGTGTAAAGTTTATGAAGGATTTTCTCAACAGGAAAAGAAAGTTTTAAGATAATGAGATTGTTGCACTTAGTGAGCAGTGCAGTGCTGTAATTCAGAAAAAGCTTCATGGAAAGCTTAAAGATCCTGGTAAAGCTGAAAAAGCTTCTTGAAAAGCTTAAAGATCCTGGTAGCTTCACAATTCCATGTACAATAGGAGAAAAATTTTATGGGAAAGCTTTATGTGATTTAGGAGCAAGCATCAACCTTATACCATTATCAATGTTTAAAAGATTGGGACTACTATAACTTTGCAGTTAGCAGATCGTTCAATAACCTATCATAAAGGAGTTATAGAAGATGTCCTAGTGAAAGTGGATTAATTTATCTTTCCTCATTGTGCTATATATGGTGGAAGATAAAGAGATACCTATCATTTTGGGGAGACTTTTCCTAGCCACAGGAAGAGCAATAATAGATGTGCAGAAAGGAGAATTAACTATGCACGTTAATGATCAAACAATTATATTTAATATTTCTAAATCAATGAAATGTCCTACAAAAGGTAAAGATGATGAATGCTATAGAATGGATGTTATAAGATACTTAAGTGAATGTCATTTCAAAATAACTTATGAAGAGAAATTTGAGATGAAAGAGTTAGAACACGAGCAAGAAAAGGAATTGGATCAATATGAAGATTTATATAAGGAAGATTCAAATTATATTCGAGAAAGTTTTGAAGTTTTACAACAAAAAAAGATACATCTTGAGTTGAAGTTGCTTCCTGAACATTTGAAGCTTGTTCCTGTTAAATTTCAGCTCACTGATGTTTTTCCTGTTGTCTGCAGAGAAAAAATGTCAGGCCAGAGGCTGATCTTTGCTTTCAGAGATGGCTGGGAACACACACTTAAAGAACACACTTAAAGAGGAAAGGGCACCACAAGGTGGTACCATAGACTTTGACATAGACTCCAGTCAAGTTGACGTGGACTATGAGGGTCCTCAGATGGATGTGGTTAGCTGTCAGGAAAAAGAAGGGCTACCATCACTACTAAGGTTAAGCACCAGAGATAATTCCTCACTGAAGGGAAAAAAATGTGATGGTATAACAAGACCTGATGGAGGGGATTAATCGCCTGCCGTCCATGATAGCTATACCAACCGGGGGCTTGGTCGCTGCCAATGATGAAAGACCACCAGATGCATTGCTGCGGATAACTCAGCGCAGAAACGCCAACCGCCAAAAACATAGGACTTTCTTACGTGAAGAAAGAGGACATTAGAAGGAGGCAGAAAATTTGCTCACCCCTATCCCTGAGGGGATCTACGACCCAGGCATGAGAGAGACCTCTTCTAGCCTACTTGCTATAGACGATGAGTCCAGATTCGCTACAGAGATAGAGATATCACAAGTTTCAGATGTTCTTTGTATGAGTTTCCTGACATGCAACATCGAGATACCTACACGTACACCTTCTACATGGGCATTTATAGAGTACCCAAATTGCAATGTCCTCCATCTAGAGCGCTACAGTACTTTGGAGGAGTACGCATCCATTGTCGATGAATTTCACACCACTGATCACATGATGAGGTAACTGTATATTCTGTTGGCTACAAAGTCGTAGACACAGAGTCATATGCTCTGTTGCAGACAGGGACAACGCCAGCTTAGATTCCTGTTGATACTGAAATGAGAAAGTATCCTCAATAGCCACCAATCGTCTCCATGGCAGAATAATACAAGATGAGTAAAATAAACAAAAGGGAATTTGAATTCTATGAAGAATTTCCTACAAGATGAGTAAAATAAGGGAATTTGAATTCTATGAAGAATTTCAAGGAAGATTCATCATTATCTAGAAGGCTTGGAGCTATACACCAGGGTCTTCTCCAAAAGCGACAAAAGAAGTATTCTCAACTGCATTTTTTATCTAAGAGACAGAGGTCGAGTAGGCCTTCCGATGGAAAGAACCTATTCTGAGCCATGGAAATGGATGTGTGGAAAGGGCAAGATCACTATACAATTTGGTTGCTGTTACAATTTCACCCAAGACAGACAAGGAAATCCCCTGGGGATTTTGAGGTACAATGAAGTGGACCCACTACCTCCCATGATTATGATAAAATAGATGATCAAGAGAATGATCCGATGGAGCATACTTCCACTTGACTGTATTCCCAATAGCTATATTATCAATATATATTGTGACGGTGACTGCATCCCCGCACATTGACCATCACGACTTTGTAAGGCCTTTTTGTACGGTCTCCTTCATGAGCAAAAGTAATATCCTTTTTGGGAAAGTGATAGACATCATTGGCCCCGATGAGTTCAGAGGATCCGCGGAGATTCCGCTACCCGTGGGTTCAATGTTGGTTCTTAAAGGAAATGGAGCAGACGTCGCTAAACATTGCATTCCAGGGGTACGATGCCGCAGGGTGTTTGTAACTTTCCGAAGGATGGATGACAAGAAAATGCTATATGAATTTCAACCAGATCTGGAGTTGGAAGAACTACTGCCGTATGAGCTATGAGAGGGTTGCACCTCTAAACACATGCAAAGGAAACTCTTTTCCTAGAGCGTGGTTTATTAGTTCAGCTTGATCAGGAGCTCACCACACCAGAGATGGACACTCAAGGGACACTTTTTTGTACTGCATTTTGACACAACAGATCTGATGATATATGTATCAGATATGCTCAGCTTGTGATATGTACCCAGCATGAGATATTTTAAGATGTACTTTCATGCATTCAACATATTGTACCTTTTGAGGCTCTGGCCTGTACTCAATCTGTAACACATTTTGAAGTAGATTAATGAAATTTTTTTCCAGAAATTTTGTCTTTTTGCTCAATTTCCCTTTTATGCGATGGATAAAAGCCACAGAACCATACGTTGGTTCCAAACTACAAAGAACGAAGAACAAGAAAATGAAAACTTAATGATAAAGTTAAAATAAAACACTCTTTAAGAAAAAAAAATCAGTCAACCAACAAAAATTAAATTTTGGAAAATATCTTTTGAAAATTAAGCATAATAAAAACAACAAGAAAAATGAAAATAAATCTGTTGAGTTGATTCTCTCGATTTTTGGGTCTCTTACTCTTTGCTCGCGCAGCACGACTATCTTTATCTGCACTAATTTTCTTCACATCTTTGCGGAATTTCACGTTATGCACAAAACCTCACAAAATTTCACATATCTTCCTCACCAATGTCAACATTATCACATGACACATATCTATGGGTTCAACACCACAAACTCTTTGTAAATTTCAATTCTCATTTCGGGATCAGTCCCTAACTACTAATTTCCTCCTTTCGAGTTCGGTCCCTAACTTCCGACCCTCTTTCTGAGATTGATACCTAAATTTTAATTCTCATTTTGGGATCAATCCCTCCCTAACTTCTGGTTCCTATCTTTTGAGATTGGTCCCGAACTTCTGACCTTCTTTATGAGATTGATACCTAAATTTCAACTTACATTTTAAAATCAGTCCCTAAATTATGATTCCCTCCTTTCGAGGTCAGTCCCTAACTTCCGACTTTCTTTTTTAGATTGATCCTTAAATTTCAATTCTTATTTTTGAGATTAGTAATTAAATTTTGATTCCTACCTTTCGAGGTCGGTCCCTAACTTTTGATTCTCTTTTTGAGATTGATACCTAAATTTCAATTCTCATTTTAGGATCAGTCCCTAACTGCTGATTCCCTCCTTTTGAGGCCAATGCTTAACTTTTGACCCTCTTTCTGAGATTGATACCTAAATTTCAATTCTTATTTTAGGATTAGTCCCTAACTTCTGATTCCCATCTTTTGAGATCAGTCCCTAACTTTCGATTCTCTTTTTGAAATTAAAACCTAAATTTCAATTCTCATTTCGGGATCAGTCCCTAACTGCTAATTTCCTCCTTTCAAGGTTGGTCTCTAACTTCTGACCCTCTTTTTGAGATTGATACCTAAATTTCAGTTCTCATTTCGAGATCAATACCTAAATTTTGATCCCTATCTTTCAAGGTCGGTACCTAAAATCTAACTTTCTTTTAGGATTGATACCTAAATGTCAATTCTCACCTCGGGGACAACACCTACACACTGACTCCCATCCTCTATAAGCACCTAAAATTTGATAACTCAAAACCACTCACCAATCCCCAACGAGTGTTTCTACCACCTGTTTTTGATCAAATATTCACTTGCTAATTCCCCAGCAAAAACAACTAGCACTCAAATTCTACACTCCTTTCTATGTCTGTCAACTTTGGAGATTGTATCTTAGGAGTTTGTATTATTTTTGTTGATCTCGTCGGTCAACGACAATACGTGCTGTGTGCTTGCCCGACACACCACACCTATTGGGGGTCCATTTGTTGACCTCACTGTTGGTTGAGGTTTAGTTTTCCCTCTTTAGTAGCCTAAGGTTTAGCCATAGGATTTTTCTGTTGACTATCCCTAGAAAACTAGAAAAAAAACCATCACCATTAGAAATTCTACTCTTTCTTGCTCAACTTGGAGTTCCACATATTGGTCTTAACCTATAGCACTTAGTAGGTGGGGTTTGTATGAGGGAGCTCAAGATGAGCTCCCATAGGATTGTCTGACTTTAGGGTTAGCCATGGGTGTTGGACTGGAGCTAGTTCACTCACCTACACTCACTCTCACCCACAATCACTCACAATCTTAAACCCACCAAAATTGTGGACTTTGATTTCTTGATTTATTGGGAAACTCATGTAGATGGTCCCCTAAACCCACTAGCCCTAGGCTAAGGTTTAGCAAAGACCAGTACATAGAGGACTCAAATGGGGATTTCATTGGTCCATAGTTCACATATGGTGGTTGGCTTCCCAATTCTACCAAAAATATCCAACTTGATTTTTTGCCTCTAAATCCACCAAATTACCTAAACATCCCAAACCTTAAAGTTGGCCAAAAATTCTAATTTCACCCAAAATACTCAAATTTGTTCAAAAATCATTTCAATCCATTTCAAAATACCCAAATTACCTAAATCCACCCAAAAATTCTAAAATTACGAAAATACCCCCAAAATTGCCAACATTACAAAAATACCGTTTGGCACCCCAAACTTTTACAAAACCTCCAAAAGCACTCCAAATGTCTCCAAAATCAATTTGGACCCTCCAATTAAACTCAATTTGGCCAATTTGACCATTTTGACTAAAATCCCCAAATTGCTTTAAAGGCCCAATTTCCCATATTCTAAGGCCCAATTTTCCCAAATTCACCTCAAATGTCCATCAATTCGGATCCAATTCCCCCCAATTTCAATATTAAACTCAAATTAACCTTTCATATGACCAATATAAACCAAATACAAGCCTAATTGGCCCAGCTCATGAGCTCAATTTTGATCTAAGTCAAACCCCAATTTTGGCCCTATGACTTAATCCAATCAAATTAAACCACATAGCCTACTTAATTTTCCCCAATTTGGATCCTAAATCTTTTATAACACTCCTACACACCAAAAGTGACCTTCAATTGGCCTTGGTAAAGCCTCAATTGCACTTAATTTTAACCCAAGTCCAAAAATACCCAAATTGGTTATGTCCCCCAAATTCCACAAAATTAAATGCCTTAACCCCAAAATTGGCACCCAATTTATGTTGAAAACAGTTTATTACATTACTATAGACCATTTTCAATAGTCAATTTGATCCTCACCCAACCTTAGCCCAACCTAGACCCAAGTCTAGCCCAACATGCCCAAATTTACCAAAATCCCAAAATCCTTCAAATTTAGCTTCCAATTGGACTCAAAATCATTTCAATTCTTCACCAAAAATCTTCATTACAACCATCTACCCAATGTTGATCAATAAATTGGGCTCAAAGTCATGGCTAAACTAAACCCAATAACCCAAACCCAACTCTTAGCGATTTGAACCCAAATTTGACACATGCACCTAAATTGACCTAGCCATCCTAAAGTCACCAAATTAAGGTCCCCACAACCACTAAGCACACCTTATTGACCAGGCTAAACCCCTTGGGCCAGCCAAGCTGAGCTATGGATCATTGGATCCCTAAATTAAGGGATTTATGCCCATTTATGGGCCTTAACCAAAAATACTTCCCATCATCACTTGCTATTGAGGGTTAATTATAATTAACCATCCCACTGGCTCACCTGACCTCCTGGCCACCTCCCTTGGCCCTACCAGCTGGTCTAGTGGTCAGAAAACCCCAAAAACCAAGAGCCCCAAGGCCAAATCAAACCCAATTTCAATCATAGAGGCCACTTCATCCCAATGTCTCTTGAGAGCTCCTCAGCCCTCCACCTAAGCACCATTTTACACCCATCAATTAGCCATGAAATCCCCCCTAAGCTCCTCTATTTAATCAGCCCCCCCATGGCTAAGAAAAAGAGAGTGCTAAAATCCTTGGGGAAACTCTGTCCAATTGCTCTCATACACTCTCCAAGAACTCCTAAGCTCATTGCCACCATTTTCCCCCATTGATCCCTACTATGGAAGCCCAATTTTGAGCTCAAACTTTCAGCTCAAACCAGGACATTTCTCTACAATCCACAAAAATCAAATTAATTATGCACACACCATCCCTAGAGTAAGAGGAGTTGATTTCCCATCAAACCCCCTTTGAAACAACCTCTAGGGTAGCTCTAGACCAACACCTAAAATCAAGCTTGATCAAATTCATACCTAGACCATTCACCAAGGGGCACAACTTCATTTGGAGGTTCATTAGACTCAATTGAAGTTACCACAACCATCTGATTGAGGCCTCCCCTCTCAGACAAAGGTATTTAAATCTAACCCTAAACCGAGCTTGTTTCGACCCTCCATACATATTTACTGTATTTCATACTGTATAAACCATATAGATGTGTTCGTCTTGAGTAGATGAAGGTTTAGAAACAAACCCCATACAATTTGATTGAGTCTAGGCCGAAATCTTATGATTTTAGTGTGAACAGCTCACGGGTTAGGCCACTTGGGGACGATAACGGAGAGTCATCCGATCACGCGTGTATCCAGTGGACTAAGGAGATCAAGCCGGACGAGCCCTTGGTGCATCAAGCGTAATCCGTGAATCCGTGTGGAAGCTGAGGGGGACGGCAGCGTCAAATGGCGGAGCATCATGTGTTCTTTTGGAGCCGCCTAGGATCCAGTCAGCGCCACGTGTATAAGTAGAAAAATAAGGATTTTTGAATTATTTTAAATGCCTAAACTTCAACAATTCATATCTTTCTCTAGAAAAATCATAAAAATAAAAAATATATATATTATTGCTCAGTGAATAAAGGAGAATAATGGGGACTAAAAATAAAAATTATTTTTCAATTATGTTATTTTTAATGAATTAAATACCCTCTGTGGTATTTTAATTCTCCATGGCTTAAAACATTTCACCATGGATTGAAATTTTGAGGGTTTGTTATTCATGACAGAGGCTATGTCTCCTATTTTTTTAAGGTTAGAGGGCATCTCTATGCTTCTGACCCTAATTTTCAAGCTAAGGTGACCATTTTGGCTTATTTTAATTATATAAATAAAAATATCACTTTAAAAATTATGAGAATAATTTTAGTAGGTTTCTTGTGGTTAGGGAAGTCTAGGAAAATATTGTGATGCTTTGAATCATTTTTTGAATTTTTATACTTAGTTAAATGTGAATGTCTTCTATTATCGGTTTAAATTAAATACATATAAAAAATTAACAAAATTAACTTCACATTGTTCATAAAAATCATATCTACCCACTGTAAAAATTTGAAAATTATTTGGCATGGTTTAAGCACTAAGGTGGGTTTTCTAAGAAATCTTATATTTTTGTACAAATAACAATTATGATAAATAAAATACACTTAGAAAAATTATGAAAAATGTTTTCCGAGTTCCTTTTGATCAGGGGCATTTTATAAAAAAAACCCATTTTTATGAAAATAGTTCATTTTTCAAATATATTTTGAATTAAAAAATAATTCAAATAATCAAAGTTTTCAAAAATATAAAAAATAGTTCAAAATGAGTTCGAATGTCCCCTGATCACTTAAAAATCATTAGGACATTTTTCCTAATTTTTCTAAGATAAAAATGAATTTTAAAGACTTAAAAATGAATTTTTATGTTTTCCCATTTAAATAATTATAATAAATAAATTAAAAATCACAAAAATATAAGATTTTTTTTCTTAGGTTTTTTGAATTCAAGGAAGTCTATTAAAAATATAAAAATGTATTTTGTAATTAAAAATTTATTTTCTATTTAATTTAATCATTGAAAATTGATTAAAAATTAAATAATAATAATAATAGAAATTTGATTCAAAAAAATCATGAAATTTGGCCTAAGTGTTTCTCTGACCTTAAGGAACCTCTAATAATTTCTCCATAAATATAAATTTTATTTTGGACAATTAAATAAATTAACTTTTGAAAATCTTATCTTTTAAATTTAAATAATTATCTAATTTAAATTAAATTTTGAGAGGTCCACATATCCTCATCTAATATTCTAATTACCTCTTGGATATGATACTCTAAACCTTCAAAATCATTTAAGTTGTGTTTAATGAGTTAGAAGGTGAAGTGCCCCAAGGACAAAGTGGTAATTTTAAGACTTTGGTGCCTTAATAAAAAACTTAGAATTATCAAAGGGAGAATGGGCAATTTTGATCTTAATAAACATGTTCGAATGATTAAAATACAATGTGGCTAAGAGGTAGAACTCATTCAACACTCTTGCACAACATCAACAAAAAGCATAATTCTTCTAATCTTCATGGCTTGGAAGTCAATTAAGGATCAAATGGTTCTTAAGTGATGGGCTTAAGCCAGAAAGATGATAATTTACTCTTTTTGGGCCCAAAGTTGAGGATGATTAATTCATTTAATAAAGATATATGACATTAAATCAAAACTTTGGAAACCACCATTTCACTCGCTATGATTGTTAAAGTCTTAGTAGTGATCTAGGCTCAATTTCTAAACTCAATTGGTTAGATTTATAAAATGATATGATTGGTGATTAACATCCATTAAGAACTACAAGACTGACTTTAACTCCGGGCACCACAATCTTAAATGACTCAAACACGCCTTAAGAGCACCCACTCACATAACTTTTAAATGAAACATCAATTGACTAATCGAGTATCCTATCCTCAGGTTAATTAAATTGTTAAGTTTCACTAGACAACGGGGTAGTCAAACTTTAACCTCGGATGATTATCGGAACATCGTGACAAGATCAAAATGAACTCGGGATATTTCAAGAGATATTCAAAATGATCTAGGGTCACACCTTGAATATCATGAAATCTATTGGATATTCTGAAGGGAAAATTGGACTTGTCATATTATATTCTAAAATTATCCACTAGGATCTTTCAAGATTCAACAAAGTCATAACTTGGGGTTTGGTAGCTAAACCTTCATCTACTCTTACAACTTAAACTTTGTTGCAATAATATACATGTTTTGCAAGTGGAATCCCTTAGAGGAGGAAACCTACAATTTCTAACAAAATTTTCCAGCGTCTAAATGAAAGTACGAAATCCATTAAGTTGAGTTTATTTACCTAAATGAAAGTACGAAATCCATTAAGTTGAGTTTAGTAAATTCATTTAAACTAAGTGAATCCGATAGAAAATAGTGGTGAACCTTAGGATCCTAACCGGTGTCTGACCAGAGGAAAATATGTTGAGATTTTCATACCTATTTTATACTATTTTTGATGATATTGCACTTTAAAGAAAGGTATTTTTGATGTTTTGTTACAGGAATGATAAATTATGGTCATTGGAGCAAAAAGAGGCAAAAAGGAGTGAATTTTGAGCAAAAAGGACCAAAATGTGGAGAATTGCACCAGGGCGCTGACGGTGCCATCGAGGCCGCCGACAACGAGCTTTTCCCGAGGCTACAGGAAAAATTCTCCAAAAGGCCGCCGATGGCGCTATCAAGGAGCCCGTTGGTGCTTTGGATAAGGCCAAATTTTGAAGGGATGCTTAGGCAACTCTTGGAAAAGCTCATCCATAACTTTAAAAGAAGATTTTGGCCAAAAATTGAGAAGTCCTGGGAGGGGGAGACTCAAAATTGAAGTGTGAAACAAGTGTAGAGAGTCTAAATTGTCAGGAATTCTTCGAGAGATTGTAAGAGTGGAGGGAAAGTGAGAGATTTCTTCCTCCTTGTTGCTTCGAAGTGAAATTCTATGTGTTGTAAAGAAAGGAAGAGACTCAGATGAACTTCGAGGAGTTTTCTTGGGGAGAAATTAGAGATAAGCTATTTACTTATTGTAGTCTGTATGACTTTAATTTTATATATGAATTCCGAGTTTTGTTGTATTTTCTCTATGAGATCTGAGCAATTTTCTCTGTCTTTTTCCTTGTCTCGAGATTTATGAAATGGTGATTTGAATTGGTGAAGTCATGAAAATATTTAAGAAATTGTGATGATCTTTTCACTTGGATCTTAATTTACTTTCAATATGGCCAATTGATTTGTTAAAATATGTTGAGTTTCACAACTAAAATGAAGATTACATCCAAGATTCGGGGTGGTTAAAGCCCTT
>NW_018222184.1:26948-27258 GCF_001263595.1 Phalaenopsis equestris
CAACAATATTAAATACTTATATTTTTAAGCGCCATGGAACAACAAAAAAAAACTTAATCAAGTTTTTGGTAGCGTTGTTGCCGGGGAGTGAGTAACGGATAAATTAGGATTATTAGAAAATTTTTACTTGAATTGCAACTTATTTTTATATTTAGTTAATTATATTGCTGTGTACTGATTTCAAATTCAAAATTAGAACGCATTGTTAGAAAGATTAGAAGATTGAGAAGAAAACCTAGAAATTTTGATACAATGGAAAACAATATGAACAATTAAGGAATAGAGAATGAACACCAACCTAGACCCCTAC
>NW_018222184.1:27646-28570 GCF_001263595.1 Phalaenopsis equestris
ATATATGAAGCTTGGGAGAGATTTAAAGATCTTCTTAGGAAATGCCCTCATCATTCGTTACCAGATTGGTTGATAATTCAAACTTCTTATAATGGATTAGTGGGATCTCTTAAGTCAATTATAGATGCCGCGGCTGGTGGTTCGTTAATGTCAAAACCTTTAGATGAGGCTTATTCATTAATAGAAGAGATGGCTACCAACAATTTTCAATGGCCCTCTGAACGGGTAAATCCTAAAAGAGTAGCTAGTATCCATGATTCTGATGTAATATCTATGTTAGCTTCGCAAATTAACAAAAGACTGGGTGATTGATCAGGATTACAAAATTGAAATTTTAATCTTGGAGGAATCCATATTCATTGGGCTAACAACATTAAACCAAGCGCTTCTTGCAAGGCAACCCAAGGTACATATGTGTTAGTTTGTTCTTGAGTTGTGATTGTTTGTAGTGTATTATGTTTGTAGTTTGTGTGGATTGGATTGTCTGATGTTGATTGTGGATGTTAGGATTGTTTGTTGATTGCTTGATTATAGGTTTGTAGAATTAGATTTGATGTTTCTCTTTGTTCAGCTTTCATTACTGTCATTGAGATGCTGATGTATTTCCTTCAACTGATTGTAAAGAAGTTGCCTATGGAAGAGCTGATATTAAACATGGGTCAACAATTACAGAATCAAGGAAATCAATTACAAATTCAAGGAAATCAATTACAAAATCAAGGAACAGCTATTAAGAATATTGAAAATCAATTAGGGCATATTGCTACTGTGCTTAGTAACCAAACATTAGGAATTTCTCCTAGTACTGCGGAACCAAATCCTAAAGATCAAGGAAAAGAACAAATCAAAGCAATACAATTATGAAGTGAAAAAGAGTCATGGACAAGATTACAAAAAGAAATAGAAACTGAAAAAGAGAAAGTG
>NW_018222185.1:0-3557 GCF_001263595.1 Phalaenopsis equestris
AAGATACAAAAAAATATAGATTTCATATATAAAATCTTCCCTGTCTTTCTCTGTCTTACTGTCTTTCTCTGTCTTTCTATCTTCTATCTATCTCATGTGATCATTGATAAGATTTCATATATAAAATGAACTTAAGCTTAATCTCTAAAATTAACCTCTATCCAAATAACATTTGATGTTATTTGATGTAATTTTAACAGAGTGAATTAGTTCATCAGAATTTCCTTTTAGTTTCAGGAAATTCATTGATCCTGTACAAATTATATTTTAATACTCATTATATAGGGAAAATATATTTGAAATATTAGAGCTCATATCAAATTTACCCCAACCTAAATATTTGCATATGAATCATAATTTAGGATTATAAAATAAATAAGTTCCAACTTTATTATATTTGATGTAATGTTTCAGGAAATTCAAATATTAGTAGGTTATCATAATATAAGAAATTCTTTCTAGAAAGCAGTCAAAATTGTCTACTATTATATGCACCACCATCAACTAATCAGGTGGTCCCCTATGGATAACCTACTAATAGGCTCACTAGCATAATTAAAAGTACAACATATAATAAGTTTGTGGATCATAATCAAGTTGTTTAAGACAGCACTAATCATTTGTTGATTATTCGTTAATCAGAGAGATAAAGAAAAATAAAAAAAATAAAGATGTTATTTGGATAGAGGTTAATTTTAGAGATTAAGCTTAAGTTCATATTATCCAGTTTGTGGATCATAATCTTTCTCTGTCTTAAACAGAGAAAGATTATGGTGTCTCATCAACAATTCTATGACCCATCCATAATTATTAAACAATCTGGTGTTGCATAATAAATGGTTGGGGTGATTCAACAAATTACTATGCACATAATATATTGAACTGCGAACCGATCGGCACAAAAATATCTCTTACATTAACGGTTGTTAGAGTTTTAAAGGCTTAATTATGGTAGATTTCTTACAGATTAGTCTCAAATTGACCGTCATGGTACACCGCTTGCCTGCTTAGCACTAATCAATCTCATACCTACGTGGATGATCTAGTTTCATGAAACCAACTGAAATCCCTTATTAGCTCCTTTCAAAAGTCAACTTAAGGAGTTCTGTGGGATGTTTTTTATGAGACATCCGCACACTGTTAGAAAGATAATTGTTGATCAAATTATCATTGCCCCTGTCTGATTTTTTAAAAGGTTATGGAACAGCTGTTCTTAGTGGTAAAACTTTTCCGCTCCTTAAGTTGACTTCTGTGATTTCTACTTCTTGAGGTATCATTATTGAGTCTTCCGGTGTCTCTTCCTCTTTGTTGGAAATATCTAAGTTGATGGCAAGCGGTGTACCATGACGCTCGAAAGTTGGCTCTTCGTTATCGGTGTTGTCATAAGCGGTATCCTTGATGTCTTCTTTTAACTTGACAACGAGTTCATCAGACTCGAGTACGATTTGAGGATCATTTTGGGAATCGAGATCGCAGCTAGATCAGTCATAATCAGTTACATTATTACAAGAAATAGTCAAAACGTAGCTGAAATCATAGTCATTATATTCATAAGTCCCCAAAGGGACAAAAAGATAATTGTACAAAGTCAAGGGTGGTTCGAGCATTTTCTTCCCCAAATCCGAGACAACCAGTCTAATAGAGGCAGCCCCTATCCTACCCACCGTGCTATCAATCTTGGCAGTGAAACTTTTCTTCTTCTTGTTCTTTGTCCTTGATGATGACGGATCTCCTGGCAAAATCATCATCTCGGGCTCTGCGGACTCTGAATGGAGGCTTTTTTTTACACAGACTGTATTTTGTTCAGTATTTTCTTGGACGATCTGCTCCAGACCTCATTCCATTCTTCTTCGGTGTTGGTATTCAAATTAAGCCTAGGTTTTACAAGGTTAAAAGAAGACACAGACTCTACTTTTTAGAGGGAGTGATTGAGTCTTGCTGTCTTAAATCAAAACAAGACTAGAGTTGATTTGTTTTTACAAAATGCAGAATCCCAAGTACCGTCTTCCAAGTGAAAGGAGCTAATAAATCCAGATGTAATAACTTGGTCAATAGTGATATCTCTGGAGTTGAAAAAATTATCCTTATAAAATTGTACTTATCAATGATCACATGATAAAGATTTTATATATGAAATCTAAAATGGTAGATAGAAAGACAGAGAAAGATTATGATCCACAAACTGGATAATATGAACTTAAGCTTAATCTCTAAAATTAACCTCTATCCAAATAACATCTTTATTTTTTTTATTTTTCTTTATCTCTCTGATTAACGAATAATCAACAAATGATTAGTGTGAACCAAACACAAGCATATGTTTCCCTATATAAATTATATTTTCTCGATATCAAGTTTTTGGTGCCGTTGCTGGGAAGTTCTGTATTTATATATATGTCTAGTTTTAGTATAATCCTATGATCATACAAAATTTCCTTTTAATAAAACCTCATATCGTTTTATTAAAAAACGATATGAAATATACATTTGATGTAATTTTAATGAACTTAAGCTTAATCTCTAAAAAACATAGGGAACTAATTCACTTTATACATTCATTATAATTTCTCAGGGATCTATTAAACTTTAATAAAACCTCATTAGAAACGTAGCTAATCTCACCAGCATCTTTTAGATTAAAATTAAATTCCTTAATAGCCCAAAATACTTTATGCTCCAATTCTACTTGTAAGTGACATGTTTTTCCCAAAAATAAGTCTATATGGGGACATTCCAATAAGAGTCTAGAAAGGGTAGTGAAAAATGGGAACACAACCTATTGTGGGATGTTCCCCTATAAGCACGATCTGGATAATATGAACTTAAGCTTAATCTCTAAAATTAACCTCTATCCAAATAACATCTTTATTTTTTTTATTTTTCTTTATCTCTCTGATTAACGAATAATCAACAAATGATTAGTGCTGTCTTAAACAACTTGATTATGATCCACAAACTTATTATATGTTGTACTTTTAATTATGCTAGTGAGCCTATTAGTAGGTTATCCATAGGGGACCACCTGATTAGTTGATGGTGGTGCATATAATAGTAGACAATTTTGACTGCTTTCTAGAAAGAATTTCCTTTTGACAGGTATATTTCCTCCTCATCATTTTTATGGTTTTTCATTGCTACTGTTTTTATTACTAGGTACAACGTCATTAGTCAATTATTATTATTAACCATCAAATTAAAATACATCTGAATGCTTAAATTGATCCCTAGTGGTGGAGACGTTGTGGTCCGTTTCAATGATAATTCCCCACCAGGTTCTTTTATTACTTTATGTAAACAAACAACTTCAGCTCTCTCTCTCTCATGGTAAATTTAATGCGTGCTAAATGACAACTTTTAGAATTAAAGTAATAAAAGAATTTTGCTAAAGTCAGAGAGTAAATATATTTAATAAGCAATGAACATTGTATTAAAACTAAGAGTGAAAATTAGTATAGTGCATACAGAACTATCATCAAGTTACATAGTGAATTAGTTCCCTATGTATAAAGTGAATCAGTGAAAAGCTGATTCTGAATAAATGATCAAACTGCCCCTGT
>NW_018222186.1:0-1091 GCF_001263595.1 Phalaenopsis equestris
TAAATTTCAAGTCCATTTTATGCATAAAATATTTTAAATTAATTAAGCACTACTTAGAATCATTTGATTCTCCATGCATATTGACATATCACCTTGGCTTGAAATTTTGACATGTTGTAGTCTCTGTCAAGAGAAACATTCTCTGATATTACTAAAGTTAGATGAAGTTCCTATACAGAGATACATATTTTTTAAGTTATTACACATTATTCCTTCAAAATAATCATGGAAATTAGCATATTGGTTATAAAATCCTAAGAAAATTTTGGAAGGTCCACCATGACTAGAGAAACCTTTGGAAATAATTTCATGGGCCAAGTCATTTAAAATGCACTTAAATTTTACAAATACTAAATCACTAAGATCATTAACTTTGGAAAATATAAACATTTAAATGACTTGATTTTTTATCTCCACTGTGATTTATAATCCAGAGAACTCATCATAAAAGTTTCAAAATATTTTGAGTTCATTTATTAACTTAAATTAATATTTAAAGATAAATACCACTCTTAACACTTAAATGATTTTTTAAAAATCAAAATATAACTCAAAAAATTATGAAACTTAGTTTTTTTGAGTTCTCTTTGATCAGAGATATTTTATAAAAATAAAATAATATTTAAAATAAAAACTTAAATTTTGGCCTATTTTAAGTATTTAAATAATTAAAAATTCATAAAAACCATAAAAATAATAGAACTCATGGAAATATTATAAATTGTTTTCTAATTACTTAGGAACAATTAGAATATTTTTCCTGGTTTGCTAAATAAAGTTATTGAATTTTGAAGCTTAAAAATAATTTTTAAGGGCTAAAAAATGAGTTTACACTAAAATAATTTTAATAAATCAAAGAAAAATTTTAAAAATATATAATTTAATTCACTGAGTTCTCTGACCTTAGGGAGATTTTTCAAAAATAAAAAACTTAATTTTCACCACCTAAAATATTTTATTTTTATTAAATAGTCCAGAACTTAAAATAATTCTAATAGATTAGAGAAAATCTAAAAAATTATGAAATTTCATCCAAAGGCCTCTCTTGTCTAGTTATACCTCTAGTAAAAATTTAAAGGGATTATAATTTA
>NW_018222187.1:0-3368 GCF_001263595.1 Phalaenopsis equestris
TAATCTACACAAGCTCAAAAAAGAGGAAGAAACAACGATTGCGGTTGCTGATAACAACAAAGATTGGCGTAAGCCATTAATTGAATATTTGCATACTAGAAAGGTGCCAGAGGACAAGTCAACAACACATCACAACACAAGAAAGGCTATGTCATATGCTCTAGTATGTGATGTCCTCTACAGAAGATCATTCAACCTGATGTGGCTGTGATGCCTAAGCTGAGCCAAAGCACAAAATATTGTCAAAGAAGTACACACCGGGCTGTGTCAAAGATGAAAATGAAGATTAAGAGACTAGGATATTATTGGTCGACAATGATGTTCG
Organism: Phalaenopsis equestris; assembly: GCF_001263595.1. NCBI lineage: Eukaryota > Viridiplantae > Streptophyta > Magnoliopsida > Asparagales > Orchidaceae > Phalaenopsis > Phalaenopsis equestris. Next base: position 326 of record NW_018222187.1, read on the forward strand.
ACTGCATGGATACAACCAGAAGATGTCACCAGTGCCAAGTGCATGGGGTGATCTTGCACAAACCTCCGAATGTGCTATACCCAACAATTGCCTCGTGGCCATTCGAGTGTTGGGGCAAAGATATAATAGGTCCGATAGACCCTCCATCCTAAAAACGACAAAGAATCATACTTGCCGCTACAGATTACTTTTCCAAATGGGCAGAGGCAGTACCGTTACGAGAGGTTACAAAACAACATGTCCTTCAGTTCTTCAAAAGCCAAGTCATCTACTGTTTTACAGTTCCATGCAGAATAATCTCTGATAATGTAACTACCTTCAAGAGCACAAAAATCAACAACTTTGTCAAACGACATGGGACGGGCTAGACTGGAGATACTCTACGATCTACTATCCTAGGGCAAATGGCTTGGGCAAAGCCTTCAACAAGACACTGATACAAATTTTGAAGAAGACACTGGATGAAAACAAATAAGATTGGCATAACAGACTACTACAAGTTTTGTGGGCCTACCAGATGACATTTAGAACTCTCACTCAGTATACACCCTACATGCTTGTGTATGGGTCCGAGGCCATACTACCGTTAGAAATCCAGATGGTTTAAACGTCGCCTCTCAGAGTTGCTATTGCCAATCAACTTACAATAGAAGCAAGTTCAAAAGTTAGACTTGAAGAATTGGAAAGTCTTGAAGGAAAATGCTTAGAAGCACAACAACATCTAGAGCTTTACCTGACAAAGATGATACAAGCCCATGACAAATTGGTCCGCCCGAGGACATTTAAAGTTGGTGATCTCATTCTCGTGCTCAAAAGGCCTATTCTTGCACGCCGCAAGATAGGTGAAAAATTCGAGCCAACTTGGGAGAGACCATTTGTAGTAAAAAAGTCTACTTGGGAGGAGCCTACCAGCTGGTGGATTTCCAAGGGGAAAGACCCAAGTTGTCGATCAATGGACGATACCTGAAGACATACTATGCAACTTGACATTGCTTGAATTCAAATTTTGAAATTTTTGTTGTCCTGGGGTTATTTATTTGGCCAAACATCCGTGACTTGGTCCAAATTTTATAATAAAGTTAACCTCAATTTTTTTTTTAAATTACATACTTTAGTTTTTCTCTTTTCAACCTTTAAATTTGATATGCTACTAAATTAAATAAAATACATACATAAATGAGCAATCTTCTCACCGATATAAACTAAAATTCTACCTAATAAAAACTTTGTTTGTTCTTATTCCTGCTAAATTTCAGCTCACTGATGTTTTTTTCTGCCGTCTGCAGAGAAAATATCAGGACAGAGGCTAATTTTTGCTTTCAAGGATGGTTGGAATCTAACACTTAATGAGAAAACGGCACCGCAAGGTAGCATCATGCCACAGGTCGGCACCATAGACTTAGACATGGACTTTAGTCAAGTCAACATGGACTATGAGGGTCCCCTAATAGATGTGGTCAGCCATCGAGAAAAAGAAGGGCTATCATCGCTGTTAAAGATTGGCACCAGGGATAATTCCTCACTGAAGGGGAAAAATGCGATAGTACAATAAGACCTGATGGAGGGGACTGGTCGCCTGTTGTCTATGATAATTGTGCCGACTGTCAATGATGAAAGACTGTCAGAAGCACCGCTACAAAGAACTCAACACAGAGACACCAACTGTCAAAAACATAGGGCTTTCTTAAGTGAAGAAATAAGATGCCAAAAGGAGGTGGAAAACTTGCTCATCCCTATCCCTGAGGTGAAAATCTACGATCCAGGCATGAGAGAGACCTCTTCCTGCTTGCATGCGACAGAGGATGAGTCCAAGTTTGCTCCAGAGCTAGAGACACCAGGAGTTTTACATGCTCTTTGTACGGGTTACCCGACATGCAACCCTGAGATTCCCGCACAGACACCAAATACAAGGGCATTTGTGGAATGCTCTCATTGCAACGTTCTCCATCTAGAGCTTTACACTACTTTGGAAAAGAACGCATCCACCAAGGATGGATTTCATAGCACTGATCATATATCCCGTTAGATGCAGAGTCATATATTCCGCAGGAGACAGAGACAGTGCCAGCTTGGATTCCCGCTGATATTGAAATGATGGAGTATACTCAACACCTGTCATTGATCACCATAGTCAGCACATCAAAATACTACAAAATGAGTAAAGTAAACAAAAGGGAGTTTTAATTCCATGAAGAAGTTCAAGGAAGATTCATCAATATACTAGAAGGCTTGGAGTTGTACACCAGGGGCTGCTCCGAGAGCGATGAAAGAAGTATTCTCCGCTGCATCTTTGATCTGAGAGACAGAGGTTGAGCATGTCATCTAATGGAAAGAACCTATTCTGAGCCACAAAAATGGATGCATGGAAATGGCATAATAACTATACAATGTGGCTGTTGTTACAACTTCACCATGGACAGACAAGGGAATCCCCCGGGGATTTTGAGATACGATGAGGTGGATCCGCTACCTCCCATGATAAAATGGATGATCAAGAGAATGGTTCGATGGAGCATACATCTAGCCGACTGTATCCCCAACAATTGTATCATCAATATATACGATGAAGGCGACCGCATTCCCCCACATATAGATCATCATGATTTTGTTAGACATTTCTGCACTATCTCTTTCATGACCAAAAGCAACATTCTATTTGGAAAATAAATTGATATCCTTGGCCCTGGAGAGTTTAGAGGGTCCGTGGAGATTCCATTATCAGTGGGTTCAGTGCTGGTTTTTAAAGAAAATGAAGCAAACATTGTCAAACACTGTATTCCATGGGTACAACACCGTAGGGTGTCCGTGAATTTCCAAAGAATGGATGACAACAAAATGCCATATGGATTCTGACCATACCCGGAGTTGAAAGAAATACTACTGTACGAGCTATGAGAGGGTTGCACCTCTAGGCACATGCAAAGGGAGCTCCTATCTTGGAGCGTGGCTTAGTAGGTCAACTCAATCAGGAGCTTATCCCACCAGAGACAGACACTCAGAGGATACATTTTTGTACTGCATTTCAACGTAGCAGATATGATAT
>NW_018222188.1:0-1576 GCF_001263595.1 Phalaenopsis equestris
TGATTCATTTTATCCATTCACTATAATTTCTTGACAAGGAGAAGGATGTTTTCTTATATATTGAATATCACATTAAAATCCTCATTAGTATAATTAGTTATTTAAGAGTTATTAAGAAAATGACATATTTATTTCAATTGTCTATTAGAGATAGATAAGCAAATTGAATTCCATTGTTGCGTTTGCGTATTGTTTTTTCTAATATCTTAGTTCATAGTTCTAATATTACTCCCTATGGGATCGATATCTAGGACTCCATTAGAGCCCTATATTACTTGAGCGATATGTATACTTACATTAATTAGTGCGACTTTACAATTATTGAATAGTTTATACATCCATCTTTATCGAATCTATAACTGTTATTAAGTTTTGGTACAGTTGCTGATGAATTAAATCCTTTAGCAGCAGTATTAAATACTTATATTTTTTAAGCATATGTAAAGTCGCAGTCAGTTTCTTGTCGAGACGAAGTTGGAATAATGGCAGACAGGAACATTCTCGATCATATATAACTCATTAATCTGTGTAGGAGTAAAAGTTATCCATCTACGTCACACATAGACGACTCCCTAGTTGATTCCATGTAAATTAGCATAAAACTCCTTCACCACAGGAACAACTACGGCGGTTGTAGTGTAGTACAACACTTCCCATCTTTGTCGCACAATCATCTCTTCAATTGCTGTCGAAGCATTGTTCAATCCTCGATTCACGAATTCTCTTTCCTTGATTAATCTCCTCTTTGTCAGCACTTTGTTGAAGATTCGCTGCGCTTCAGAACTAATGAACTTTCTCCATTTAAACACTCACAATCTATGATTTTCAGAGGAATTAGACTCCATAAGGATGAATTTGGTGGAGTTTCAATTTGTTTTTGGGGAAATACGAACTTGAGAACCGAATTTGGAAGTTTATAGGGAGTAGATCCCGCCTAAAATTGACGAAAACCATCCATTCAAACTCCGAAAACCGTCATCCCGCCATTCTCGCCTTCGGCGACGTCAATGGCGCCATCGGTGAGCCTTTAGAATTAATTGTCTGGACTCTCAAGAAAAACCCACTGTCGGCCGTTGGCGCCCAAGGCAAAAATTTCACAGTTTCGCTTTGGTCCGAATACATTCCATTTTTTTTCTATGGATCCAATTTTTATGATGATTCATGGATAAACATGAGTAGTAAAGTTCAATACTACCACAAACTAACGATAATTTCAAATAAAAATACTATATTCGTTATAAAAATAAAGATAACTATGGGTTGTCTCCCATAATGCGTTTGGTTTAACGTCGTCAGCCCAACCTATTCAGATATTATTCAGGTTGACTGATCATTAAACCTTCTTTAAAATTTGATCTTTTACCCTCAAAATACGGCTTTAATCTGTTTCCATTTAATTTAAATCTTTTCACAACCTTTTGATCTTCAATTTCAACAGCTCCGTAAGTATAAACTTGAGTCACAGTAAAGGGTTCTAACCAACGAGACTTAAATTTTCCCAGGGAATAACTTCAGCCTTGTATTGTAAAGCAAAACTTCTTGTCCTAGTTCAAAGTACTTCTGGTTAATCTTCCGA
>NW_018222188.1:1586-2197 GCF_001263595.1 Phalaenopsis equestris
TTAGTTTCTCCTTATAAATTTTGTCGTTATCATAAGATTCATTTCTTAATTCTTCCAATTCATTCAATTGTATCAATCTTTTCTCACCAGCATCTTTCAAATTATAATTGAATTCTTTAATCGCTCAATATGCTTTATGTTCCAATTTTGCTCGTAAGTGACAAGTCTTTCCAAAAATCAGTCTGTAAGGAGTCATTCCAATAGGAGTTTTATAAGAAGTCATGTAAGCCCATAATGCGGTATCCAGTCTAAAGGACCAATCTACTCTACTAAGGTTTACAGTCTTCTCAAGTATTTGTTTAATCTCACTATTAGAAACTTCAGCTATTAGAAACTTCTGAGGGTGATTAGAAGTAGAGATTCTATGAATAATATTAAACTTTTCTGCCTTCTAAAATAAAAGAGAGAAAAACGAACGAAAACATTTATTTCTAAAATGGGATCCTCCGTCAGTGATAATAATTCTCGCCATTCCATATCTATTGAAAATATTTTTTATTAAAAATCTTGAAACACTTTTAGCATCACAACGAGGTAAAGCTTGTGCTTCAATCCACTTTGAAGTGTAGTCTATTGTAACTAATATGTATAAGTTCCCATATGAAGGAATA
>NW_018222189.1:0-2337 GCF_001263595.1 Phalaenopsis equestris
TATCACCTAAACTTACATATTTACCATGCATAACACTCAAATGTTAAATATCACTATTATAAACTTTTTAAAAAGTGAAAAGCATCTTTTGATGCATAGGTGTTTGATAGGAAGGTGCTATAAAGGGTAAATATCAAACTTTCAAGTGATAGATATGTAAATGCATCAGAATTGTGTTGTATTCACGTAAATTTCCCATAACTTCTGTTGTGAACTAAGCCATAAGTTTTTTGGATGTAACGGTCATTTTGAAATGGTGGAATTTATAGGGTTCATATGGCACTCACTAGCATGAAATGAACAATGGGGATATTCATAAAGCTGACTATAAATACAAATAGTTGGGATAAAGCTAATGATGATGACGATGACATATGTTAGCCCGATTTGATTATCAGATCGGTTCGGTTGAAACTACAGCGATAAAAGAAAGTAAGATTCGCATATATATCACTCAATTCTTTATGTATTTAAACATTTATACATATACACCACTTTACCTATGAATGAAAACTTGCATTTCACTTTTTTTAAAAATACATTAGAAAGGCGGTATCTTTTTATGTGATATGAAAGATTTGGCTGGTAGATACGTAATAAAAGTAAAGTATAAGTTTTAGATATGTAAATACATAGGAATTGGGCGGTGAGCTGGTAGATACGTAAAAAAAGTAAAGTTTAAGTTTAAGATATGTAAATACATAGGAATTGGATGGTGTGTATGTAAAATGCCTCTAAAATGAATGGAAGCATAATACTTACATTATCCTGATCAACTTCTTTAATGATGTCGTCAATGAACACATTAGTGATGTTATGCTCCTTGCAGGCTTGTTGAAGTTCATCAACTGTTATGTACCCACTTCCGTCCTTATCGAAGTACGAGAACGCGGCCGCCAAATGTTCTTCGTGCTCCAACTTATTGAGATGAACAGTTGCAGCAATGAACTCTCCATAATCGATTGTGCCATTGCTGTCAACATCGGCCTGAAATGAAGTCTTAACGATTACTATGGCCAATAATGATCACAATTTTATAAATATGCAGAATAAATGAATCACAAAAGGAAGGCTTAAGCTTTTTGTGCTTGTAAAGTTGTGGCGGGGAAAACAAGAACCTAAAAATTATTGTGGGAATTTATAAATTTTTATATTTTTTTAACAAAAATTAGGGCAACAGTTTTCTTACAATCAATACACTTTATTAACGGATATGGTTGTAAAAAATAGCTTCGCACCACAAAAATTTCGAGAAAGTATTTCCCACAAATAAAAGTACGGTGGTAGTCTAAAATGCAACACATGTATAAAACAATCCCAAACATATAGTTAGATTTCATTTGAGGTGATTGCAAACTTTAGTTAATTTGGTTGTAAAGTCGTCACGAGGAAAGTAACTTTTTTGAAAGCACCTATGAGTATTATCATACATATTTTTATATTTTTATTTTAATTAAATGAAAATATGACACTAAATAGGACGCAATGGAGAAAAAGGATTCAAGTAGTCGGCCCCACGTAGTGGGATTAAGGCTTTGTTGTAGGAAGTCAGCAGCTCTCTTACCAAAGTGCTATATATGTGTGTGTGTGTGTCCGAGCTGCTTTCTTACTAAAGTTTTACATGTGTGTGTACATCAAAACTGTCATCACGAATCTCAAAGCATTCGAACGACCCAGACAACCAAGGCGTCCTACCGCCTTACTGCCAACCACGTAGTCAAGAATTGATTGACACACTAAGGCGAGAGATTCGAAAGGCAGATCACACCGACAATCCCGACCAACCGGGGCGTGGGCGGGAATCTTTGATCGCGTCTAATCAGTCGATCAGTCTTTACCTCGGTGAACAAGATCGACATTCGACCAGACGCCTCGACCAACCGACACGTACTTCAGAGAGGCACATTCGCCACTCAGTCATCATCTCAGTTGGTCGATTTCAAGCAAGACGGTAAGCCAATTGTCATTATTTTAAAATTCAAATTATAATACCTATATAGTATTAAATTCATACGATTAATTAGACCATCAATTATATTAAAAACGGGTTCCATATCTACTCCCTCTATTTTGTAATTGTACAAGATATGTCTTCCTTTTTGTAATTGTACAAAATATGTCTCTACAAATAGAAGACAAAAATACGAACAAAGGGATTTTTACTGATTCTCTTTACAAGAAATTCTTGACTTGATATACTCTCTTTCTCTCTTACTTCCTTCACTCAATCCTAAACTCTTGGGACGTGTTCAAAAAGAACAATTTAGGATCCAACAATGTGTGTGTGTTTGTGTGTGGGTGCGTGTAAATATGAAAGTTTAGGTGTGAGACATGTAA
>NW_018222190.1:0-1592 GCF_001263595.1 Phalaenopsis equestris
GCTTTTATAAACATCATTATGGATCAGAAGTTGTGAACGAGATTGCCTTAGTATGCTTTCGCAATGCGTGGAAGAAGGTAGAAATCAATTTTTTAAGTAAAAGATGGAAGGTAAGCATAACTATCTCTTCTATCTGTGACGTTGGCTCATGCATGGTGCTGCCCTTCTTCAGTTTATCAAGCCTAAAATTTTTTGCCATCCTGTCAAACATCATGTGAAAAGAAAAGGCAAGAAAAAGCCATTTGTTCATAACAAGATTAATTCTAAATTTTAATGCGTCTGAAGAAATATTATTTTTCTTCCAAATTTTTATGAATCATAATCGGTGGAATATAAACTTCCTGAAATAAGCTATACATGTATTTTTTGATAATATTGTCTATACCTTTTATTTTCCTAGTAATTCATAAGATTTGTAAGCTTTATGATGGTATGCATTCCTTGGTTATTATATTATTCGTGTTTAAAGTTAATGTTCGCCTTTTGAGAGTTATATTCTCAACTTTGAAGCAGCAGCATGGTCTTAATCCAGTCATATTTTACTTTTAACTTTTAGCTGCGTATTCAAAAAACGTATTCAAAAATCACATGCGTTCCGTTCACAAAACCTACTATGACTTTATCATTTTTGTCTGTTAATGTCTACAGGATCATAGTTTTGGTGGACCTAGATCTTCTGATACTTGGGAAAATGTCAGGCAAATTCGTGACAAGTTTGAATATGACAGAGAGAGAAAAATGAGGGAGAAAGGTTAGCTCTATCTGTTCATTTTACTGGTATATTTTTATTTTGTATCATATTGATGAAACCTTTCTTGAAAATTTAAATCATAAATTCTAGTTAGGTACTCAACCCCTTGAGAATCAAAATGGAATTATATTTCCTTTGTCCGCGTTCCTTCAAATTTGGAAGCATTTCGTCAATAACTAGCTTCCACCCTGTTTAATTATTGTCACCTTGTTCTCCTCACTTATGATTCAAATTATTCCTACATGATCGTATCTCAAATGTGCATGATGTCATGTTGAACATAAAGTTCCAGAGGGTGATATTGAGATACAATTTAATCTAACTCATAGAAAAAAATTGATCGTATTTTGACATATGATGTGAGACAGTTGAGAAGCGAACAAATCGTTATGATTAAAATTCAGTGGGAATAAATGTTAAAAAAGGTAAGCCATACGGGAAAAGAGGCTAATATGAACAAATAATTGAGAATAATTTAACTACATGTATTATTTGATTGTTAGCTAATTGTGAATGTTAAGGATGACATTTTTCTAAAGTGAGAATAATTCAACTATTATGGTGAGTTACATGAAAGCTAATATGGTGCTCGAAAGCTATAAAAATTCTATACCATATCACAAACTACCCTACTTTAAATTTCCGCCAATCTTTCTTTTCATAATGTAAAAATAGAGGGGGCATGTATTTCTCATTTTGACCAACTTAAGAAACAGATAAAACCTCAAATAACATATAATAACAGTTAATAAAAGCAAATACAGCTATAGATGCTGTTTATACTTCCAAAACAAAACAGTAAATAAAAGTACTATTATAACCACTATCTATAATTCCTATC
>NW_018222191.1:0-1359 GCF_001263595.1 Phalaenopsis equestris
ATAGATTTCTAAGTCATCAGACCTAGAAAGAAGTAAGAATTTATCTCTACTATTTCTTTCCGCTGGGCATTTTTTTTTACAAATAAGTGTCTGATCAAGGTAGGCAGTGGGGAGTCTCACTGAGGATTGGATAATGAGTTTTAAAGTAGTTAAGTGTGTTGTTTTGTTTTTTTTTATAGGGATCAACATGTAAAGGTTGACCTTAAAATGGAGATTCAGGATACGAATATTAATATCAAAGGAGAGTCAGACATTTGGAACTGACTTCCAATAGAAGAAATCAGAAGTGTAGGACTGATCTTAAAATAAGAATTGAAATTATTGGATCAATTCTTGAAGGATGTGAATTAGAAATATCAGACTGATTCGAAGTGAAAATTATCCGAGCAATTTGGGAAAAGCATAAATCAGAAGTATCGAACTGATTTAATGTGAAAATTGAAATTATTGGATCCATTTTTCAAAAAGTTATGAATCAAAAGTATCGAACTGATTCAATGAAAAGTTTGAAATTATCAGATCAATTATGAATCAGAAGTATTGAACTGATTCAAAGAGAAAATTGAAATTATCGGATCAATTATGAAAATTTATGAATTAGAAGCATCGAACTGATTTGATAAGAAAATCGAAATTATCGGATCAATTTTGAAAAGTTATGAATTAGAAGTATCAAACTGATTCGATGAGAAAATTGAAATTATCGGATCAATTTTGAAAAGTTATGAATCAGAAGTATCGAACTGATTCGATAAAAAAATTGAAATTTTTTTAAAAGTTATGAATCAGAAATATCGAACTGATTCGATAAAAAGATTGAAATTATTGGATCAATTTTTTGAAAATTATGAATCAAAAGTATCGAACTGATTCAATGAGAAAATTGAAATTATTGGATCAATTTTTTAAAAGTTTTGAATCAGAAGTATCGAACTGATTCGATAAAAAAAATTGAAATTATTGGATCAATTTTTTTAAAAGTTATGAATCAGAAATATCGAACTGATTCGATAAAAAGAATGAAATTATTGGATCAATTTGTTGAAAATAATGAATCAGAAGTATTGAACTGATTCAATGAGAAAATTGAAATTATTGGATCAATTTTTTGAAAGTTATGAATCAGAAGTATTGAACTGATTCGATAAAAAAAAATCAAAAATTTTTTTTTTAAGTAGTAAATCAGAGTTATCAGACTGATTTAAAATATCTTGTGTGTCAGAAAGCATAATGTGTAGAAATTTATGTTATTTTGAAAAAAAAAATTGCAAGATTTATTTGCAAGTATCATATAGAGTTTGTGACTCCATAGAGATATCACAAAAAAAAATTTGTGTAAAACGTGCAATTTTGTGGGGA
>NW_018222192.1:0-3924 GCF_001263595.1 Phalaenopsis equestris
TCCAAATTTTGTTGTGCTTCTAGTCGTTTTCCCTCAATACTTTTCAATTCTTCAAGTCTAAGCTTTGCACTTTCTTCTGTTATGATTTGTTAGTGACAATAACTCTGAGAGACCGTGTCTAAACCTCCAGCAGTAGTACGACCTCGGACCCATACACAAGTGTGTAAGGTGTACATTAAGTGGGAGTCTTAAACATTGTTTGGTATGCCCACAAAGCTTATGAAAGTTTATTATGACAATTTCTTTTGTTTTTATCCAATGTTTTCGTTAATATCTATACCAGTGTTTTGTTGAAGGCCTTGACCAGTCTGTTTTCGTAGGGATAGTAGATTGTAGTGTATCTGTAGTCTATCCCATGTTGTATATGAAGTTGTTGGTCTTTATGCTGTTGAGGGTTGTCTCATTGTCGGAAATCACTCTGCGTGGAACTCTGAACCGGTAGATGACTTAACTTTTGAAAAATTACAAAACATGTTGTGTTGTAACCTCTCGTAACGGCACTGCCTCTTCCCACTTCGAGATGTAATCCATAGCGGCAAGAATGAATCGATGTCACTTAAAGGATGGAGGGTTCATTTGACCTATTATGTCTGTGCCCTAAGACTCGAATCGCCACGAGGCAACGGTTGGGGGAGCACATTCGAAGGTTGGTGAAAGACCACCCTATGCACTTAGCAGAGGTGACACTTTTTGGCTATATCCATGCAATCGGACATCATGGCTAACCCATAATACCCCGAATCTTTTATCTTCATTTTCATTTTCGGCTCGGATTGGTGAGCTCCACACTATCTGAAATGTACTTCTTTGATAATATTTTGTGCTTTTGCTCTGCTTAGACATCACAACCACATCTGATTGAATGATCTTCTATAGATGAAATCACCCACTAGAGCATATGACATGGCTCTTCTCATGATATGATATGCTTCAAACTTATCCTTTGGCAGCTTTCTAGTCTGCAAATATTCTATTAATGGCTTACGCTAGTCTTCGGTGATGTCAACAAGTGCAATTGTCATTTCTTCTTCTTTTACCAGCTTGTGTAAATTGTCGAGGTCGATTGGAGACAAAACTCATCATCCTTCCTTATCAAGTTTTTCTAGAGCGTCAGCATGGGTGTTACCTCCTCGAGGAATCCAGTAGAGAGTCACACTAAGAATCTGTTCATGCAACTTCATTGTGTACCGATGGTATTTTACTAGCCTTCACTTCAAAATCTTGTATTGTCCGACAACATGTTGGATGATGAGTTGTGAGTCACCATAGACGATAATATCTATTATATCCATTAATATTGCTAATTCCAACCCAGTGATTAGCACATCATATTCTGCTTCATTGTTTGTCATGGCTCTGTCAGGAGATAGGAGAATCTCAACATACCCTTATCAGGTGTGATGAAAAGAAGACCAATCCCTGATTTGTCTGGTATAATTATTCATGATCCTTTATCTTTCCTAGCTAACCAAGCTCCACTGAAGTACATTTCTTAATATCTGGCACTGGACCGTTCTACTTGTAGTATATATTTATCTGGTAGTTCATCATTGAGCGGGGACCAAGTTAGAAGTGGGTGCACTTGCCAGAAAATGTACTAAAATTTGTCCTTTGATAGCATGGAGGGGAACAAAAGTTATATTAAATTACAATAAAATCATTGACCATCTTGCTAAACATTCGGAAAGTGTTGGTCGGGTCATCAAATATTACAATAGATTAAATTTTGAAATAAGGGTAATTTTATGAGAAAACATATAATGCCTAAGCTGTTGGGCAACAAAAATTAAAGTTAGATAATGATTCCCAATAGGCGGATACTTTGCCTCCATCGGTATTGGACGTTGACTTAAGCAGTAGAGTGCATTTTCCTTACCCTCGTCATTGACCTGAGCTAGCAGGGCTTCGAGAGAGTCGTCTAAGGTCGCGTATAAGGTATCAGCAATTTTTTTTGGGATATGTGCTGCCAAAATAGGAGGTTTCATTAAGTATTGTTTAACATCCTCGAAGGCTCACTGGCATTTCTCTTCCTAAACGAATCTGACATCCTGTTTAAATAATGCTGAGAAAGGCTGACACCCACTTGAGAGATTAGAAATAAAACATCTTAGATATGCCAATTTTGTTTAGAAGTAGCGTAGTTGTTTCATGGTTTTAGGAAAAGGCATTTCCATAATAGCTTTAATCTTATCCGGGTCAATCTCAATTCACCGATGACGGACAACGAATCCTAGAAATTTTCTGGAGGTAACGCTGAAGGCACACTTTAAGGGACTCATATTTAGATTATATTATTGTAATCATTCAAACACGATCCTTAAATCATACAAATGGTCCATTTTTTATTTGCTCTTGAGGACCAAATAATCCATGTAGCACTTCACTTGGTTGTGAATTAGGTCATCAAAAATCGTTATCATTGCTCGTTGATATGTTGCTCCGGCATTCTTCAACCAGAATGACATCACTGTGTAGCGGAAAATTCCAATCGATGTCATTAATGATGTAAGTACGGCATCATTTGGAACCATCTTTATTTAGTTTTAACCTAATGATCCATCCATAAAGAAGAAAATCTCATGTGTCAAAGAAATGTCCACCATCTTTTCTGGTACTGACAACAGAAATTCAGCTTTTAGAAAAGCTTTATTCAAATCCCTGAAGTTAACACATACACAGATTTGTCCATTTTTCTTATTAACAAGAACAATGTTGGCTAACCATGTGGGGCACAACTCTTCTCTTATAAAGTTAGCATCTATCAATTTCTTCACTTCAACAATGACTTATTGCTCTATTTTAAGGTGCATCCTTCTGGGAGCTTGCTTTATCAGGGTCATATCTTTGTCTGCCCCTAGCTTATGCACTGCTATTTCTGGGGATAATCCTTGCATTTCATCATAACTCCATGCAAAGTAGTCCCTGAATTCTGACACTAGTTTGATTTGATTAGCTTTATAGCTTCTTCCTCATTGACTAAGGAACTTAAAAATGTAGGTTAGGGTTGCTCCTCAGCCCCAAAGTTAATTTCTTTTAATTTATCAATAGTTGACTTAATTTCTTTCTCAAATTCTGGCGGGGCATCTGATTCACCAAAAATATATGCATTTTTAGACCCATATTTTATACCTATTTTTGATGATATTGCACTTTAATGGAAGGTATTTTGATATTTTCTTGCAGGTTGTTGATTTTTAGGGCTTAAAGCAAAAAAGAAGCAAAAAGGATGAAATTTGGAGTCAAAAGGACATTTTTGAGGAAATGCTCAGCACCAGCACCGCTGAGGGCAGCGCCGACGGTGCAGAACAAATTAACGTGGAGATTATTTTACTTAGCGTCGATGGCGCCAGACCAGCACCGACGATGGCAAAGGTAGTGCAGACCCCGTTTCTAGAAGGTTCGATGTATTTGGAGAATTTTTTGAAGAGTTTTTGGAGGCACCTCTTGGAGAACCAACCTTGGGCTCTATTTGGGGCCGAATTCCATAAAAAAATGTGCTCCTCTACGTTTTTCACTCCTTTACTTTCATTTTTCGCACCACATCATTCCATTCCACTTCCATATTGGAGTCAATTAGTGATTTTATTTTCATGGTTAAGAGTTTTTGTGGTGAGATTTAGTGTGAAACTTTTCGTAAGAGTGTTGGAGAAGGAGAAAAGTGAGAGATATCTTCTTCCTACATTTCTAAGGAAAGACGACAGAGGATTTGTTTTGAGAAAGAGTTTTCAGATAAGTATTATTTATTTATTGGTGTTGTATGAACTTTCTTTTATATATAAAATTTTTGTTTTGTTATTTCTTTCTCATGAAGTCTAAGTAGTTCCCTCTATCTTTCTCGCTACTCTGAGATATGATGAAATGAAGAGATAATATGAATGTGCCAATATTAAATTGTAAAATAAATTGTGATGATTTTTCAACTCC
>NW_018222192.1:4277-6464 GCF_001263595.1 Phalaenopsis equestris
ACAATACATATTATGAACATTTATCTCATCTCATTTTACCATAGCCTCATTGTAGTGGGAAGGATGCTTTTTCACATAAGAATCTCTGTTACATAAACATAGTTAATAAATTAGTATTTATTGTTTTAAATTTTGCAAATTTGATTTGATAATAATTTGGAAATTTAATTTTGATTACATTTCAACAATTGAAATTAGTGACAGTGATTTCAATTGACTTTCTGTAAATTTCCTAGCAAATTTTTCTTTTTCAATTTAAACCTTCCCCGTAGGATAGATATTTGGGGATTAAATAGATAGTTCATTATTACTTGATAATAATACATATACTTATGTAAAATCCAAATATTAATTGATTATATTTAATTAAATTTTATACGATCAATTGCAACAAAAAGTCGGATCAACATCTTCTATTAACTGATATTGAGAGTCATCCTCTACATCGAGGTAATTCTCTTCCAATCCACTAGTAACAGCCATTCAAAATTCAGAATCATTGACGTGTCCTATGGTACCAAATCCAAGACCTTCTTTCAAGTTAGGAGTTTGACTTTTAACATTCCATAATTTTTCAAAAAGTTGTAACTTATCTTTTGACATTTATTTTAGTAAATATCCCTGTTGAATGAATTTTTGTACACAAGGAGAAAATTAACCAAAAGGTAATTCCATTAATTCATTAGAATCCTCTTGTAAATTGACATAAATTTTAGAAATAGTAGAAGGGGAAGCACAATAAACCTTGAGTAAACTTTGATCAACTTCAAACCAACACTACATACTTCCTTGAGCTCTAAACTCTCAACCTTTTAAGGGTGGATTAAAGTAAGGGTCATGGCATTCAGATAATGGTTGATCTGATCATACATTGACTCATATTTACTTTTCTCCACATCTTGCAAGGATATCTCGTACTGTGATTTCTTTTGTTTTATCATAATCATTTCCTCTTCGAAGCTTTCTTCGTCATCAATGTTGATAATTAGCTTAGTCCATCCAGAAATTGTATTGGTTCTTCCCCGTCCACGTCCCTGGCCTCGACCTTGGGTGCGCAAACTTGATGCAAAAGAGTGGTGAAAGATTGCTAAAGAGGAGTTGAATGGCTTTACCCTTGTGATCCCTCTAAATTTTTATTTTTATTTGTCACCACCTCAGGAGAGAAGACAATTTTCTTTGGAGGCACGTAGTAGGTCACATCTTCATGAATGCCAACTTCATGAACTGAAAGTGGTTGTAAATCTCCTTTAATGCAATGTTCTTGTCCTTTTTTGTAATATTTGATGCACTGATGTAGGTAAAACAGAACCATATTGTGCTCATGAATCCATGGTCGACCAAGTAGACCATTCAAAGAGGTCTCGACGTTGATGATATGGAATTTAACAGTTGTTATTAATTCTTCAACTTTCATAAGCAAGTAATAGATCCAAGGGCTCTTTCTCCCTTCTGATTAAATCATTTTAACATCATTTTATCAGCTGTAAGCTCTTGAGTTTCAATATCCAAATATGCCAATGTTTGTAGACTCATTATGTTAAGTGATGCTCTCAGATCCACTAAAACTCTTGACAACACAAATCTGCTGATGTTAACAGAGATATAGAGCGATCGGTTATGGTCGGCAGTACAAAGCAACAAGTCTTCATCTATGAAAAATATTCCAGGCTAATCCTTTAACAAGCAAACTTCATCCAAGGATGTGATGAACAATTGAGCTAACCAAATCTCTGGATCAAGCAAGGTTGTAACCAGAGACTCTCATTGCCTTTGAAAGCAGTAGAACATCGTAAATGCTTAGTTTGGCTAGTAACCTCCTAATATGAGCTAGCACATTATAATCCACTTTATGTAATCCTCCAATATTTATTTTACTATCTGGTTCTTCCTCTATAAAAGGTAGAGGTAGCTCTTCTTGAGTTACTATTTGTTTTCCTTTATCCACTGGAGCTGACCTCGAGGGTAACCTCGAGGGTAACACTTTCCCGCTTCTTAAGTTTATCTCTCTGATTTCTTCTTCTTCTTATAATGTTGTAGGTAAATTTTCTATCACTTTTTATTCATCAGAAAGAACCAAGTTGATAGCTAATGGTGCATAGTGACGCTCGAGAACAGGTTCCTCACTCCTGGTGTTATCGTAACTTGTGTCATCGATATCTTCTTCATTCTTATTAACGGGGTCATCAG
>NW_018222193.1:0-814 GCF_001263595.1 Phalaenopsis equestris
TATACTGTGCATAAGCATTGAGTCGGGATCAAGTTCTTGATGTCGTTGCCGGGGAATAAAACTATGTAAATTTCTATTTTTAGGAAGTCTTATTTAAACTTTAAATATTCTATCTTATTTTGCATATTTTATTTATTTTATTTTACTTTATGTTAGTGTATGCGTAGTTCAGGTTCTGAAGGACTAGTGCCCTATGATTTTGAATTAGAAAGAACTATTAGAAAAATAAAAAAAATTAAAAATCTTGAAAAATCCAAAAAAATTATAGAAATGACAAACCAAAATAATCAAAATGCTGAAATTCATTAAGAGTTTAGACCTTTAAGAGATTATGCCAACCCTACTGTAGATGAACTTCATTGTAGTATTCAAAAACCCACTATAGTGGGTAATTCATTTAAGCTTATTGAGCTTAAACCTGCTATTATCTAAATTGTATCAAATAATCAGTTTGGGGATCACCAACTGAAGATCCAAATTTACATCTTACCAATCTTCTAGAATTGTGTGCTACATTTAAATACGATGGTGTTTCAAATGATGCCATAAGACTTAGGTTATTTTCTTTCTCACTGAGGGATAAAGCTAAGATGTGGTTGAATTTATGAGCACTTGGATCTATCAGAACTTAGGGTGCTTTAGCACAAAAATTCCTTGCTAAATATTTTCCACCATCAAAAACTGAAAAGCTTAGAAATGATATTACATCTTTTAATCAGTTTGAAGGGGAATCTATTTATGAAGCATGAGAAGATTTAAAGAACTTTTAAGAAAGTTTTCACACCATGATATACCAGATTGGTTAATAATTCAA
>NW_018222194.1:0-238 GCF_001263595.1 Phalaenopsis equestris
TCTTTAAATTTTTATGAGGGGTCGGACCCCCAATATGTGTGTTGGTTGATTAACTCCACCTGGGTATCTTCTGCCATGAATTGGGTCCCGCACTGGGTCCTAAACTTTTTCACAACTCCTTTTCACATTTGTTTTGCTGCTTCGCAAATTAAACTAAATCGTGTTGTGCTACACACACTTTAAGATGTTAATTTAATTTTGGTCCTTTTTAAATAAAGATGTTAAAATTACCCATAAA
>NW_018222195.1:0-5088 GCF_001263595.1 Phalaenopsis equestris
TGAGTTTTACAACAAAGTGTGAATCACATTCTATTCCATGAAGGAGTGTTTCTTTCAAGAAATTGGGTGCAAATAAATAGGAAAATACATATTATGGGGCAAAGAATTTAATATTCTAGAGTGACATACTAAAATCCTCAATTTGGTCTTAGTGTTTAAGAACTAAAGCCAGAGTTAGCTTTTAGCTCTAGTGTGAGAGCCAGTATCCTCCCAGCCTAACCACGGATTTAGAGACTAAACTTAAGATTAGCCAATGATTCTCTATAACACTTTACTAAGGGTAGAGAATTAATATTGCTTCTATTTGGCATAATACAAATTCAAACCATTTATCTCTCTTATTTAACCAAAAACTCATTGTAGTGGGAAAGATGTTTTCTCATATTAGATATCACAGAAACATAATTTGGTAGTTATTGATTGGCTTTGCTTTACAGTTTTGTTAGTAGTTGATAATTTAATTCTGATAGCACCTTATATATTCAAAATTAGTGCAGTAGATTTTCTTAATTGTTGTGAATTTCCTAATTTAAATTTCCATTTCAAATTTATACCTTCCTCGTGGGATCGATATTTGGGGCTTAAACAAAAAAGTCATGTATTACTTGATACTGATACATATACTTGCGTAGAATCTCAACATAAACTGCTTAAATTTCTTATTCATAAAATAACAAACCAAGTTTTTGCATCGCTACAAAGCGGAGTCAACTTTATTAATTTTACACAGCTATAATTTCGGGGATTAAGTTTTTTGCGTCGTTGCCAGGGATGGTAACTGTAAATCAAATAAATTTTTTAAATTAGGAAATTTCTCGATAAAATAAAATAAAAAAAAATTTAAAAAAATAAAAAATCATAAAAAAATGTCATTAAATATTTTTCTTAAAATATAGTACATTTTAAGAAATTTTCCTTTGCTTATTATATTTTTTTATGCGTAGTATTGGATCTGAATGTTTTGTACCTTACGATTCAGAATTTGAACACACTATAAGAAAAGTTTGAAAACAGCAAAAAGAAATTAGTTATTTGAACGAAATGGTAAAGAACGTAGATAATCAAATAAATGAAATCGATAAAGATCTTTAAGAGATTATGTTCATCCTACAACAAATGAACTTCACTTAACTATTCAAAATCCTAATATTGTTACTAATTTATTTGAGCTTAAAACTGCGATTATCCAAATGATACAAAATAATCAGTTTGGAGGAATACCTACTGAAGATCCTAACTTACATCTTACTAGTTTTCTTGAAATATGTGCAAAATTTAAATATGATGGAGTGTCTAATAATGATGTCAAACTTAGACTTTCTCCTTTTTCATTAAGGGATAATGCTAAAGCTTTGTTAAATTCATTAGCGCCTCAATCAGCTGGATCTATCAAAACTTAGGGAGAACTATCAAAAAAATTTTTAGCTAAATATTTTCCACCCTTAAAAGCTGCTAAGCTAAGAAACGATATTACATCTTTTTGTCAGTTTGAAGGGGAATCAATATATAAAGCCTTGGAAAGAGAAATATTTAAGATGCTATTTAGGAAATGCCCACACCATACCCTACTTGACTGATTTATAATTTAGATCTTTTATAATGGGCTGGTGGGATCTTTGAGGCTAGCAGTAGATGTTACAGCAGAGGGTCACTCATGCTAAAGCTTTTTGAGAAAGCATGTTTTTTAATAGAGAAAATGAATACTAATAATTTTCAATGGCCCTCTGAACGGGTAAATCCAAAGAGAGTAGCTAATATTCATTATTTTGATGCCATGTCTATTTTAGAATCTCAAATTACCGCTATATTAAAGAAGATTGATCAAATTGGAGTGAACTATTCTCAAATACCACAATTGTTAGAGGAAAATTCACTAGGAAAGATAATTAATACTCAATCATCTTATGAAACTATGAATGTTATAAATAATAGAAATAATAATCCCTATACTAATTATTATAATCCTAGATGGAAAAATCACACTAATTTTAGTTGCAATAATTATAACAATTCGGTGAATCCCTCAGAAAATTCAAATAACCAAGGGAATCTTAACTATAGACCTTATTATCCTTCTAGATTTAAAAATTACTCACAAGTTAAGGAGAAGAAGTTGACTATGGAAGAAGTAATGTTGAACATGGAAAGCCAAATACAAAATCAAGGGGCTGCAGTTAGGAGTATTGAAAGTCTATTAGGACATATTGCTACTGCACTTAGTAATAGACATTTAGGAATTCTTCCTAGTACTGTTGAAGTTAATCCAAAAGATCAAAATAAAGAGAAAATTAAAGTTATTCAATTACAAAGTGAAAACAAAGTGGAAACAAGAATCCAGAGAGAAACTAAAGTTGAGAAGGAGAAGGTAGAAATTGAAAGTGACAATGATGAAAATAGACCAATAAAAATTTCTTTAGAAAAACAACCACCTCCATTTCCTCAACGATTGAAGCAGAAGAATAAAGATAAACAATTTGCAAAATTTTTAGAAACCCTTAAAAAGTTAACGATAAATATTCCTTTCATGGAGGCTTTGGAACAAATGCAAAGTTATGTAAAATTTATGAAGGATTTACTAAACAAGAAGAGGAAATTTATAGATCATGAGACTGTTGCACTCAGTGTAGAGTGTAACATAATTATTCAGAAAAAAACTTCCTTAAAAGTTAAAAGATCCTGGTAGTTTTACTATACCTTGTGTTATTGGTGAAAATTTTTTTAGAAAAGCCTTATGTGATCTAAAAGCTAGTATTAATCTTATGCCTTTATCAATTTTTAAATGTTTAGATTTAAGAGAGATTTTCCATACTACTGTAACTCTTCAGTTAGTTGATCAATCAATAACTTATCCTAAAGGAGTTATAGATGTTGTATTAGTGAAAGTGGATAAATTTATTTTTCCAGTAGACTTTATTGTATTAGATATGGAGGAAGATAAAGAGATTCCTATTATTTTGGGGAGACCATTCCTTGCAACAAGGAGAGCTGTGATAGATGTGCAAAAAGGAGAATTAACAATGCGAGTAAATTATCAACAAGTAACATTTAATATAACAAAAGCTATGAAATATTCTGTAATATAAAAAGATAATGAATGCTCTTAGAATGGAAGTTAATGATTATCTAAGTAATGAGCAATTTAAGGGAATGTTTAAAAAATAATTAACTCAAGAATAGAATTTTAAGAATGAGAATGAAATGAAAGAAGAGAATTTTGATTATGTTTAGGACAAATTTGAAATTTTTGAGTTGGAAAACGAAAGTAAAAATCTTATTCCTTCAAGTATTAAACCACCTGAACTTGAATTAAAAATATTACCTGCCCATTTAAAGTATGTATTTTTAGGAGAATCATCTACAATGCCTGTTATTATATCTTCCGATTTAACTGAAATTCAAGAATAAAAATTAGTAGAAATGTTGAAAAAATAAAATAAGGCCTTTGGATGAAATTTAACAGATATTAAAGGAATCAGTCCGTTAATTTGTATGCACAGAATTTTATTAGATGAACAATACAAACCTAAAACTGATCCTCAGAGGAGATTAAACCTGATATTGAAAGAAGATGTTAAAAAAGAAATCTTAAAATGGTTAGATGCTGGAATTATATATCCTATTTCAGACAATGCTTGAGTAAGTCTGATTCACTGTGTTTTAAAGAAAGTAGGAGTGACAGTTGAAGTAAACGAGAAAAATGAATTAATTCCAATAAGACAAGTTAATGGATGGCAAATTTGTACAGACTATAGAAAATTAAATATGGCCACTAGGAAAGTTCATTTTCTTTTACCATTTCTAAATAAAATGTTGGATAAATTGGCTGAAAAAAAAATATTATTGCTTTCCAGATGAATATACCAGATATCATCAAATTCTAATTGCTCTTAAGGATCAAGAGAAAATAACATTTATATGCCCTTATGGAACCTTTATTTTTCGTAGAATGCCTTTTGGACTTTGTAATGCACCTGAGATATTTCAAAGATGTATGATGTAATTTTTTTGTAATTTAATTGAGCATGGAATCAAAGTATTTATGGATTATTTTTCTATATTTAGAACTTCATTTGAATTATGTTTAAATAATTTAGAAAAAGTTCTGGAACTATGTGAAAAAATTAACTTAGTACTAAATTGGGAAAAATGTCAATTTATGGTTGCACGAGGAATAGTACTTGGGCATAAAATTTCTAAAATGGCATGGAAGTAGATCCAGCAAAAATTCAAGTTATTGAGAAATTACCACCTCCTACTACAGTAAGAGGGGTAAGAAGTTTTATAGGATATGTTGGTTTCTACAGGCGTTACATAAAAAATTTTTCAAAAATGACTAAGCAATTATGCCAGATTTTAGAAAAGGATACCGAATTTGATTTTAATGAGGAATGTATAAAAACATTTAAATTTTTGAAATAAAAATTAATCACTCCACTTATAATGGTTCCAGTTGATTGGGAGAAACCATTTAAAATAATGTGCGATGCTAGTGATTATGCTATTGGAGTTATTTTAGGACAAAGGCACAACAAAGTTTTTAAAGTAATATATTATGCTAGTAAAACTCTAAATGATACTCAAATTAATTACACTACTACTAAAATAGAGTTATTAGTTATTTTATATGCCTTTGATAAGTTTAGACCTTACTTGATTAGAATCAAATGTATAGTGCACACATATCATTCTGCTATCAAAGAAAAGAATGATTCTAAATCAATATTAATTAGATGAATACTTCTGATGCAAGAGTTCAATTTTGTGGTAGATAGAAAGGGAATTGATAATCAAATAGCTGATCATTTGTTTATACTAGAATAAGAAATATTAACTGATTTTGCAAAACAAATTTTAGAAACTTTTCCTGATGAAAATTGTATAATATTGATATAAAGAATATACCGTGGTATGCTGATATAATAAATTATATTGTGAGTCATATTATACCACTAGATGTAAAGAATAACCAATTAAATAAATTTATTCATGATTCAAGATTCTATTTTTGGGATGACCCACATTTGTATACAAAGTGTAAAGAATTGATTATTAAAAGGTGTGTGCCTTACAAAGAAACTGAACAAATAA
>NW_018222196.1:0-372 GCF_001263595.1 Phalaenopsis equestris
ATTTCTCTCTTTCAATCTTCTCATAGATTCTCCTTACTTTTCTCTTTTCTCCCACACTCGCCTTTTCTTCTCACTCCCTCTCTTAGTCTACATCAATCTCTATTCACTCACAATAAATCTCTACGTAACTCTCCATTTACTCACTCCTTCTCTCTCCTTCTCTCTTCTCTCTCTCCATTGCATGCTCTCTCTCTCTCATTATTCTTTATCTCAACCCCTCTCCATCCTACACACTCTCTCAATATTCACTAACTTGAATGAGAGAGGGGGGCTAGAAAGATAGAACAAGAGATAAATACAAAAAAGAGAGTGAGGGAATAGAGTGACAGAGAGAGTTTGTGAGAAAGAGAGATAAAGATGTGTGTGAGAGAG
>NW_018222197.1:0-536 GCF_001263595.1 Phalaenopsis equestris
AACCTGGGGTATAGGTTATCAAAAGGTGATTATTTAATATGGAACAGCATCGATGCTTTGAAGCTCACGCTGCACCATTGGGCGGAGAGTGAATCTCCCGCGTCCAAATGGGTAGCGGCTTCTCAACTTTTCAAACCTACGAAATAACCATGAATCACTTCAATGGGGTATCCCAATACGTCATAGCACTTCCGGACCGTACGGGTAGAGGACAAATCGTTGTATCCCGAACAGGCGGCAGCTTATTGGCATCGGGCCGTCAAAGTGACACTAACGAAGTCAAAGGAGCAGAAGTGGTTCATCAAGGGACAGAGGTAGTCAAAAGACAAGGAAAAGTAATCCTAGGAGGTAGAGGTAGTCAGGTCAAGGTATCACCGACCCTCACGGACCCGTCATCCCAAACCAGTAGGACCATAGGTCTACCTGGTCGTGAAGGTAGTCGACCCAACACAACCTGATATCCCCGGTCAACAATCAGTGAATTGCATCATCCACGAGAATCTTGGTAGCCCTAAGGTCAAAGAAAAGAAACTCTA
>NW_018222198.1:0-390 GCF_001263595.1 Phalaenopsis equestris
ATGAGTGAGGAGAGAGGGAAAAAAGAGGGAGTAGGTTAGAGAAAAGTGGGAGAGGAAGAGAGTAGGGTGACACGAGTGGGAAGATAGTGGAAGGGAGAGAGAAAGAAGAGAGAGAAATGAAAGGGAGAGAATGAGTGAGAAAAGCAATACAAAGAAAGATATAAAATAATAGAGAAACCATGAGGGAGGGAAGGTTGGAAAGGGAGAGAACGAGGAATAAAGAAGAAAGAGTAAGAGAGATGTGGAGGGAGAGTGACATAGAGCTGGGGAGAGTAGAAAGAGAGAGTGCATAAGTGTACATGAGAGGGAGAAAGATAAAGAAAGAGGTAGTGAGCGAGCAAAGCAATAGAGATGAGAAGATAGATTGTGAAAGAAACAGTGGGCAAGAAA
>NW_018222199.1:0-385 GCF_001263595.1 Phalaenopsis equestris
AGAAACGTAAGTGGGCTGAAGTTTGGCATGAACAAAAACAAAATAGAGTATTTACTAATGTAAATTTGAGTTTATTTTGGTGAAAAGGACTACTCATTTTACGTGTGAGTTTTGTTTTAATTTAATGGAATTTTAAATCCAAAAGTAGGAAAGAGAACGCATAAAGTTCAAAAATTTTACTCAAAATTTTCATTATATATGGGATTAATTACAAAATTTGGACCCGGTCATAGATATATGGCCATATAGATAACCCTAAACATATAGATCATATAGATAACCCTAGAACAATCAAGGTTTCAAAGTTTCAAAGCAAGCAAAGGCACTCAGAGGTAAACAACATTAAGCAACATCAGGTCGCATAATAAGTTTTCAAGTACCATCC
>NW_018222200.1:0-984 GCF_001263595.1 Phalaenopsis equestris
TGATTTTATGAAAAAGCTTTATGTGATTTACGAGCTAGTATAAATCTTATATCGTTATCAATTTTCAGAAGGATGGACTTAGGAGATATTTCACCTACAAATGCAACTCTTCAGTTAGTTGATCGTTAAATTATATATACTAAAGGAGTTAAAGAATATGTTTTGGTAAAATTTGATAAATTTCTTTTTCTTGTAAACTTTATTGTATTAGATATGGAGGAAGATAAAGAAATTCCTATCATTTTAGGATGACCATTCTTAACCACTCAAAGAGCTTTGATAGATGTGCAGAAAGGAGAATTAACTATGAGAGTTAGTGATCAAAATGTTAAATTTAATATTGTAAAATCAATGAGATACCCTGCAAAACAGCAAGAGATTGAATGCTTCAGAATGGATATTAATTATTATTTAAGCCATGAATATTTCTAGAAAACTTTTGAAAGAGAATTTAAAAAGGAATATATGGAATATCTAGATGAGGATGCGATAAAATTTAAGATGAATCTTCGGAAGTGAGTAAAGAGGATATGGATTATGTTCAGGAAACATTTGAAATGTTAGATCCTACAAAGAATAATAAGAATTTGATTCCATCTATTGAGAATCCTTTTGAACTAGAATTGAAAAACGCTTCCTACACATTTGAAATATGCTTGAAATATGCATTTTTAGGAGACTTATCCACAGTACCTGTTATAGTATCCTCAAAATTAACTGATACGCGAGAGCAACAGTTGCTGAATATTGGAATAATATATCCTATTTCCTATGATGAAAGAAGTTATAAAGAAAGAAATTTTAAAATGGTTAAATGTTGGAATAATATATCATATTTCAGACAGTACTTGGGTTAGTCCAATTCACTGTGTTCCAAAGAAAGGAGGTGTGACTATAGTGACAAATGAACACAATGAATTACTATCAATAAGACAAATCCCTTGTTAGAGAATCTACATAAATTATAGAAAATTAAATTCTGCC
>NW_018222201.1:0-486 GCF_001263595.1 Phalaenopsis equestris
TAGATGGATATATCGGTTACCATCAAATTCCCATTTCTCCTGAGGATCAAGAAAATACAATATTTACAAGCCCTTTTGGAACTTTTGCTTTTCAAAGAATGCCTTTTGGATTATGTAATGCACCTGCAACATTCAAGAGATATATGATTTCTATTTTAGTAAGTTAATTGATGATAGATTGAAAGTATTTATGGATGATTTCTCTATATTTGGAACATCATTTGATGCATGCTTAAATTATCTTGAAAAAGTTTTGGAGTTATGTGAAAGAACTAATTTAGTTCTAAATTGGAAGAAATGTTAATTTATGGTTGCAGAAGGAATTGTGTTAGAGCATAAAATTTTGAAAAATGGTATGGAAGTAAAATTCAGGTTATGTCTAACCTAACTCCCCATACTACTGTAAGAGGATTAGGAGCTTTTTAGGACATGTTGGATTTTATAGGACTTCTATTAAAGATTTTTAAAAAATTACTAAACCTCTAT
>NW_018222202.1:0-406 GCF_001263595.1 Phalaenopsis equestris
CCCTCTCCTTCTCTCTCCTTTTCTGTAGCTCTATCTCTCTGTTTATCTTTCTCTATCTGCTTTCTGTAGCTCTATCTCTCTCTTATCATCTCTCTCACTCTCTATGACTCTCTCACTCTGTCACTCATTTTTTCTCTCTCTCTCGCTCTCCATATCTCTCTCTTTTATGCCCTCTCTTCTACTTTCTGTCTCTTTCTCTATTTTTCCCTCATTCTAACCGTCAAATACTCCTTCCCTACTACCCTTTTTTTCTCTCTTTATCTCCTTTCCTCTCTCTATTTCCCTCTCCCTCCCATATCTACTCTCCCTATGAACTCTCGTATAGTTTCTCTCTCTTTTCCTCTTGACCTCTTTCAATCTTTCTTCTCCCTTTTTTTACTCTCTCTTTCTCTAATTTTTCTTTCCC
>NW_018222203.1:0-6221 GCF_001263595.1 Phalaenopsis equestris
AATTTTTATCATTTAATACCTACAATTTTACTTTTTAAAATTTGCAATTTCAAAACATAATATAAACAAAATGAAAAATGAAATATAGCTCAAATTTCAGCTTATGGTTCAAATTATAGCCTATTTGAGTTCTATTCAGTTATTTGGTGACAATAGAAGGAAAATCTTATGTCATATGACATTGGATATAAGTTGAGGAAAAGACTAACAGAAAAATTAGGACAACAGAAACAATTGGAAAGTGCAGTTCAGACAACCTTCTGATGCATCCAAGAGCAGTCATCTCAGAGGCCTTTGATTGGAAAGGCAGCGCAAAAGCTTGAGGGAATCATAGAAATTGGAAGGCCTCTACCTCCAAAGGCAACCGATACATCTTCTACCACTGACAACAACAACATGAAACACTAGCACTCATTCAATTGTTACTGGTTCTGTGCCACATCCTTAATCTTTAAGTTTTGTTCAAGAAAAAACTTCAAATTTATTACTATCTCTGGAAAACTAAGGAAAGGTATCTTCATCACTGCTCGTGCAAGAGCAGTCTGCAAGTCGATATTTCATAAGTAGCACTGTTCTATTTTTTGGATTCTTCTGTCATCATCAGGCTTTACTTTCTGTATTATAAGTATTTTAAAATCTTCTTGTAGCATTTTATTTCATCTTATTTTGTTGGGGTGTTCATGGTCTAGCATTTGACTGGTGTCATAGAAATATGGCTCTTTTACCTTTGAGATTTATACTCGGTGTATGACTTGATTGAGATTTATACTTATGTGACTACCGATTGCTTCAAATAAATTTTTGGCATCACTTTTTCCTTGTTAATTATCATTATTGATGATGGCCATAATATTACTGCCCATTATTACATATAACATAGATGTCAATTGAATCCTATGAGATTGATGCATGCCATCAACACTAATGATATTGATTATTAATTTTATCAGGGTGATTCTCTACCATCACACATAATATTGAGGTTCATCATCACCAACATAAATGATACAAATTTTTAACTACTATTCTAACACCCACCAAAGCATGCATAGCTGTTTTATATTATTGACATGAATAATGATGTCAAACGATGCCAACAAAGCCAATACTTTTTTTTATAATAATATTTACACATTCTAAGGCTAATAAAGTTGACTTCTACAATCATCCTAAATTCTAGTTCTTGTCAATGTTAATTTTGTCATTACCAGCAATAGTAATGTATATCATTGCTGAAAAGGGTAACACAATCTCTTAACACTTATGCAAACATATCTACATCAATAAGGTCACCATCTTTCATATCCAACAAAATTAAAGCTCACCAAAATCATTACTTGATGATGACATTAACATTGATGGCTATCATCTTATTAAGGTTAAAGCACACCTTCATAATTGCTAATCTCTTCTCCTTTTTGAAGAATGATCAAGAAGACAACTGATGATCATTTCATGATATCTCCTACAACAATTGTCTTGTTTCAAAGTTTAAATCTATTTTATTGTATAAATAAATTTTTTAAATTTTGGTGGAGGACATGCTTTATAACTTATGATATAGTAGTGTATTCATTTCTACTATGCTTTATTTCTTCTTAAGCTTTTCCCATAAAAAAATTGTATCTTTTATGAGTTATTCCCAACTTGTCTTATATGTGTTTATGCAAAATTTTCATATAATGCTAAGACCATAAGGTCTCTATATTATTATGATTATTTTAACATGTAGCAATTTAGTGTTATATAGGCTAAGCAATTTTGGGCTAGAGGATAAACCTAGCTAAAAGTTTCAAAAAGTTTTCATGCCAACATCCAAGGAATAGCTATAATATGTATATCCCTTTGCCATTCATTGTTTATTGTATTTATATGAAGTAAAGAGTAATGGGCAACATCATTTATAACATTAAAAGGAAAACATCTTAAGCATGATTGTAGTTAGCAAATTATTCCTCTATTTAGTTTATTTATACATTGATTGCATTTGAAGTGGGTCACTAATTAGAAGAAACTCTGACTATAGCTTTAGAAGAACATTCATATTAATGTATTCATAATGATTCATAATGATTATCAGTATATTTTTTTCTATCTATAATTTTTCTAGGTATCCATGCAATCGTTACCAGCAATTATTTTCTTAAGGCTTTCTAATTATAAGAGCAAACTTAAAAAGAAACCTTTAATTGAATATCAAACTCCACGTGGAAGACATCTGAAGCTTATCTTCCCTAAATGATTTTTAGCAGTAAAATCTAAAGGTTATTATTAATTTAAAGACCTACAAACTCTAATATCTGTTTCAAAAACATATTTTAGTAACTGCATCTTATTATAAATACCATTGATCCTATGAGAATTTTGTTCAACCCCCTTCACCATAAGTTAATAAACTCAATAATTACACTACTACAAAAAAAACATAGATAAATTATTATTTTTTTTTTTTTTGTGAATTTTATTATTGTCTACCACCATAACTTATAATTTAAATTATGAACCCTCTTTCTTCCATGGGTAAAGTAAGGGATGTTTACGTACATAGCACCCAAAGATTGCCATTTGCAAATCTTGGACCCTCTTTCATCCATTTTTCAATTTCTCCTTCAAATATAAAAATTCATTATTAAACACCCACCTATATTTTTCATTTTTATCAGATTTTTAATGGTTTTATCGTTACATGCATAAATACTTCAGTTCAGTAGTTCAAAAATATTACATGAGTGCTAGATTATGTAGATAGCAATGTTTTGGGTTCTATGTATGTAATTATCCCAAAAAAAAAATTGCATGATTTTAGAATATCATCACTATTACTAGTGACCACCTCAGATAAAATTGCTAGAAAATAATAGTTTTATATTTGTTCTAGTCTTGTGGTGTGTTAAGTGATCTCCACGTAACAAATCAGATATGTTGATTTCCACTCTATTTTTAAGATCCGAAGAAAATTAATCAGATGTTCAGCTAGAAGATAATAATTTCACATTAGTTCTAGTTTTGTGATGGGTTAAGTGATTCCCACTAAGATGACTTAACACACACCAGTCATCAATCCAAAATTGCTTTTATATATTAATTTCTTATAATTTTAAATTTTATTAGTTTAAATTTTATTTTTTATTTGAAGTAGTAGATGAACATTTTTAATGTTATAAAATAAAAAATTGAAAATTTAAATTGTGACAAGCTTAGTTTAACTAGGGTACATAATAACATCGCCTACCATTGCCACCACATTTTGTTAAGTCATCAAAGCATTAAAAGCCATTTTTTGAATAGTTTAAACTACTTTCCCATCATCTAGGAACTGAAATAAATTGAATTAGATACTTGCAAATGTCAAATAACATTTTATTAAGTCAAAATTTAAATTCCAAAGTGTCTTTATTGTAATTTGACCACGTTATGATTTCTTATCACCTTCTTTAATGCAATGGCCATAAATATCATGCATTTTATGAGAATAGAATTGAAATAAATAGAAAGTATTATTAGAGAAGTATTCTTCTCAATTAGTTTTATTAAGTATTTTACTTTTGTTACATATGATTTCAACTTTGTCTTAATCTTTCTATCTCTCTTAGATGTTTCAGACCTTTTGTCCAAGATCCAACACTTCTCTCATATTCTCTAAGTTTAGCAAATTAGCATAAAACTAGCATAATCCATCCATCATTTACTTATCTCGATCTAATAATACACTAAAATCATAATTCCTTAATATCCATACAATCTTATCATAACATCTTAAAGCTTCTTAGGAATACTTATACCAGTCATATCACTTCATATTAAACTCTCTTAAGCTCCATAAAGAACTTGCCATAAAAAAAGTAGCCTAAAGGTCTATTAACCCTTGATAGATTATTGCTTCATTTGGATTTTAATGTTATGATTAATCTTTCAACTACAAATCAATTTCATTTTTATATATTTCTTCTCATTAAAAGGTTAGCACCTTAACTTGTCATTCTAAATTTAAACCCACACCAATATACTTTAATATTAACCCTATTGGAGCCATTTCTAAAGAGTAAATATTGGTGCATTAAGGAAGCGTTTAGAACATGGATTAAGTTTTCATCTTTTGAGGCCATTGTATGATGATCAAGTGCTGTCACCCATAAATAAATCTCTCCTTCCCATAGTTAATAAATAGTTTTTGTTGTTTTATATTCTAGCTTAATGCAAGAATCTTCTTTTTCGCTTGACAACCTTAATATAATGCATAAAGTTGAAGTTGTACACCATTTGCATAACATACCTAACCTTGTAAGCAAACCTGTTAGCTACTATAACTTATTGAGAGCTTCTAGTGTATGTTGATAATTTAACAATCAAAATGACTTAGCCAAATTGTAGGACCTAAGCATAAGAACTTAAATTATTATTTCTTGTAAATATACTTTGATTTACTTTCTTAAGATTTAATTTTGTAGCATCAAATTTTTTATCATTTTATACAATTTTGTGGTGGTAAATATAACAAAAAAATAAATTATACAGTAATTTTGCAATTTTTCATGTAAATTCTCATAAGAACGATATTTGATTCACTATATATCACTTAAAATATAAATATACTTGCATATACAATGGCGCATTTGGTCATCCCTCCATCGAAAAAAATCATATTTCGCAAAAATGCATCCTTTCCCTAAAAGGAAATGGTTGACATTTTATAAAATTCAATCTCATTAAGGGTCACGCAGGGTGAATTGTTTAACTACTAATTTAATTGAAAGTTCTCTTTAGTGGTCATGTCTCCAATTTCAATAAGTGAATTATACTCTTCCACTAAGATGTGATTGTTGGACACTTCTAACAACTTGACTAAGGTCTCTGGGTGTTGTAGGCAAAGTGTACAGTGAAAATAATCTTTTCTCCGCTCTTGGGCCAATGTGGCATGAGCAATGGCTAGTTCAAGGTTTCAAATTTCTAACATATATATCTAGAAATGAGTAATACAAGCTTGTAGGGTCTCAACTAATTCTTGATAAATTGATTGAAGAGATTACAAACTCTTATGCAATCTCTGAGCATGGGAAAATTGTGCTGCAAATATGCGTTTAAAGTTCATATTGGAGGTAATCACTCCAAGCAACAGACTATTGAAACATTTTTGTGTTGATTCCTCAAAGTGATAAAGAATAATTAAAACTTCATAACGTCATTCATCCTCCTCATGCAAGTTATCGACTCTGAAAGAAGTGTGTTTTCTTAAGAATCTAATCTCTCCATAGAAGGTATTCTACAACTTGTATTCATGGGGGACCTGACCCTCATTCTTTCTTATTTGGATAGGTTTGAGCCTTCACGATCAGGGTAGTAACTGTCATCCTCCACACTAGAACATGCGATAGAGACTTCTTGATTTCAAAGTTGAGTTCTCTTCTTCATTGTACTAGAGACACCATTTGAGACGAAAGTGCTTATTTTCTTGTTTCTTGTGATAATCTAATCATTACATATAGATCTCTAAGGATATCTGGCTTATATTTTTTATCTTCTTCTGATATTGGCATATAATTAATGTTATCTCTAGGAAATTATTCTTTGACGACACCACATTTCACCTTTTGTTCCTTGCATACTCGTTGGGTCTTATCCTTGTCAATCTATTCGACTTTTGTGAGAAATTGCCTTAAGGCCAACTTAACCTTGGAGTGAACTGGATCCTCTTAGGTAGGATTGATCTTATGTTATAGATTGATTCTAAATCACGTCGTCAAACAGACTCCTTGAACTTGATAGATAAAGGGAACATTCATTTAATGGCATATACTTGTCAGCTCGTACTTTTTTTTTTTTAGTAATCGGCCCATTTAAGAATCTTAAATTGTCAAACTTTATTAAATGTAAAAAAAATTTAAAAAAAATGATAGTGACCCCAAATAGAATTAACACTTATTCATTTTATTAGTTATTAATTATTAGAGGCATTTACATGCATGGCACACAATTCTTATTCATTCATATATCTCACACTTAAACTTTCATATTTGCACACACAATGCTAAACTCTTTATGATTACATAAAAAATAACATTGTTATCACATTTTAAAGATGAAATACACATTTTTATGCATAAGTTTAAAACATCAAAGTACTCTGCATGTAAATATTAAAGTTGGGCGGTCTGTAAATTCATAAGAATTGTGCGCTAGCCGAGTAAATTTTCCTGAATATTACTTCATTAAAATTCGGGTGA
>NW_018222204.1:0-847 GCF_001263595.1 Phalaenopsis equestris
GCCAATCTTCGTTGATATTTACAATTGCATTTATTTTATCTTCTTTTCTGAGTTTATGTAGGGTTTTCACGTCGATCTTGGATAGAACTTGTCTGCCCTGTACTATGATTTCTATGGAATCCTCCAGGGGACACGCCAATGCCTTAGCATGTTTTGTGAGAGCATCGGCATGGGCATTCGGGGAATCTAATAGAAAGTCACGTTGGGAATCTGCTCCATTAGTTTCATTGTGTACTGGTAATATTCTGATTGTCACCATAAATTGTAATATCTTTTATGTCAATTAAGATTGCCAACTCTAATCCTGTAATTAAAGCAAAACTCAAAATTTTGTATTGTCCAGCAATTTGTTGAATGATGAGTTGGGAGTCACCATAAATGGTAATATCTTTTATGTCCATTAAGATTTCCAAATCTAATCATGTAATTAAAGCTTCATATTCTGCTTCATTATTGGTTCAAGGCTCTGTCAGGTGGTACGAGAATCTCAACATACCCTTATCTGGAGTGATGAAAATTCAACCAACTCCTGCTTTTCCTGGTATGATTGTGCCCGAGTCCTTGTCTTTTCTGGCTGAAGAAGCACCGTCAAAGTACATCTCCCAGTGTTGTGCACTGCAGAAATCTGTTTATAGAATTTGTTCATTTGGTAACTCATCATTGAGTTGGGACCCAGTTGGTAACGGGTGTGCAACAAGAAAGTCTGCTAGTATCTGTCCCTTGATAGCACGCAGGGGAACAAAAGTTATAAGTTATATCGAATTGTAATAATATCATTGACCATCTTGCTAGAAGTCCGAAGAGTGTTGGTAGTGTCTTTAAATATTGCAACGGATTAATTCTTGAA
>NW_018222205.1:0-597 GCF_001263595.1 Phalaenopsis equestris
TTGTATTTAGTGGACTTAAATATAGAAATCTAGATCTTTCCCACGAGTCATATTTTTATTTAGTAAAGAGGTTACTTGAGGACAAACAACATTTATGTTTGGGGGATTTTGATACACCAAAAATATATGCATTTTATACCCATATTTTATACTCATTTTTTTGTGATATTGCACTTTAATGGAAGGAATTTTGTATGTTTTATTGCAGGTTATTGATTTTTAGGACTTGGAGCAAAAAAGAAGCAAAAAGGATGAAATTTGGAGTCAAAATGGAGAATTTGAAAAATTGTTCAGCACCAACGGCGCCAGATTGGGCACCGACGACGTCGTTTGACATAGAAGATGGACTAAATTAAATGGTCTCTGGCACCGACGGTGCCAGAATGGGCGTCGACGATGCCAGTGCCGGTGCAAGCCCTGTTCTAAAAGATTTGATGAATTTAGATGTTTTTTAAAGAGTTTTTTGATGCACCTATTGGAGAACCCACCCTAGGCTCTATTAAGAGCCAAAATTGATCAGAAAAGGCCTCTTCCTTTGCCCTCATTCGTCTCTCTCAGCCATCCATCGTCCGTTCTTGCCACTTTACATCATTCCAC
>NW_018222206.1:0-803 GCF_001263595.1 Phalaenopsis equestris
CCTCCACATTTCTCTATGACTCACTTCCTCCATTCTTCCCTCAATTCTTTCTCTATTTGTCTCTTGCACCCTATGTCATTCTTTCTCCATCCCGCTCTTTCTTTCCCCTACCTTATTTTTTTCTTTCTATAAGTCTCTCATTATTTCTCTCCCATTATCGCTCCTTATCTCTTCAATTCATGTTAATCTTACTCCATCACTCTCCTACTCTCTTTCTATCATTTTATGTTAAATTTTCCTATCACTTACTCTCTCGTCCTCTATTATGTTGCTCTCTCTTATTTCTCTTGCTCCTTTCACTCTTTCTATCCATTTATCCAGCACACACTCTCTCTCTCCCTCCCTCTTCACATTCTATTCTCTTCCCTCCTTCTATCTCTATTTATCTATCTCCACTCTCTTCTATCTCTATTTATCCTTTCTCTTCTCTCCCTCTCTCGCTCGCTCTCTCTCTTCAATATCTCTAACATCTTCCTTCTATCTCTCTCTTTCATAATCTCTGCCTTTTTTTTCTCTCTCTCTCTCTCTCTCTTTGTGCTATCTTGCAAACATCCAGATAAGCAATTTCATGACATTGTTGCTCTCTATTATTGCTCTTTGGTCTCTGTCTCCTGTTATTCCACATAGTTTTCTATAACTCTCTCTATTTCTCTCTATCTCTTTCTCTCCCTCTCTCCCTTTTTGTTCCCTCTCTCTCTCTCTCTCTCTCTTTTTTCTATCTTGCTTTCTTTTTCCTCTTTCACATTCTATCTCTTTTGTTCTTTCTTCTGTTGCTCTCTATTATCGCTCTTTGGTCTCCGTCT
>NW_018222207.1:0-739 GCF_001263595.1 Phalaenopsis equestris
GAGAATCCCTTCGAGCAAGGGAGACGAGCGGGATCAAGGGAGACGAGGGAACAGAGGTCTTCGGTCCGGTAAGAGCTTGATGGCGGAGGAAGAAGGCGAGTCTGTGGTCGGTGCGGGAGACGGGATCGAGCGGGGCCTGCAGAGCGGAGCTTCTTCGGTGCGAGAAGGAGGAGATCGCGCGCGGGGGAGGCGAGGCAGGTGAAGTTCTCGGTGTAGAGGGAGAGCTCGGAATCGAGTTGAGCGAAGGTAGAGAGGAGGAAGATGGAGTCGAATGGTGTCTCCCGCCCGAGGAATAAGCCGACGTTCCATTTAGAATAGGAGTGGGATCAATAGCCGTTACACTCAGAGGTAATTGGCTGGGAAATTAATGAATTCCAAACAGAGGGGGAGATTAAATAGAAAACATTAAATCCTAAATTAATTTTAATTAAGACAGAATTTTGAAATTTGAATTTCAAATTCAGGTGAGCTGGTGCCTAGCCCGTGTTCAGCCCGAGTCCAACCTGAATCAAACCCGAGTCAAACCTGGGCGGAGTCCGGGCCCGCACACCATTAATAAAAAAAGTGCATCGATTTTCGTGCAAACTGTGTGCGCGCGTAACCCCAGCAATATGGGTGTCCTTTCTAGCTAAATTCGACGTCCCGGACGCGTCGGCGCTGTCCGTTTCGTCATCCGGGGTCGTCCGGACGAGTTTGCCGGCGGGCGAGTCAATTCAAGTCAAAGTCGTGTGTGGTGCAG
>NW_018222207.1:1861-3098 GCF_001263595.1 Phalaenopsis equestris
AGCATTTTCCTTGCCACAAAAAAAAAAAAAAATGAATATATATATATAAATATATAATACATTTTTTATTATAAAAAGCGCAAGGGCTAATATATTAAAGAAGTAAAGATACAGGTAGGTTGTATGAGATGAACTAAAAGAAGACCCAACTCATACAATACAACACACACAAAAAACAAAAGAAGCAAAGATACATAAAGATAAAAAATCAAAAATCCACAAAAAGACGCAAAGGTGCTAGAGACATCCCACTTTAGTTCTTCCTCTGCCTCTAGTTCTTGGAGGAAAGTCAGCTAACAAATTGGTAAGGTGCGTATTATTACCCGAAGTAACCAAAGTATCATCCACCAGATTTCTGAGCTCAAGTATGTATTCATTCTTCTTCTTCCTCCTGGATGTGTAGATCTGTCATTTCTCATCATTCAAGGATTGACTCATTTGATCAATGGATTGGTCCAGGTGGTCAAACATATGTAAGACGTTGCACATCATGATCCCCTTAAGTCTGAGTAACATTGACATCTTTTTGGACTTTATGAGGCAGAAGTAAAGCAGCAGAGGTATCAGTGATAGGTTCTAGGGCAGGCGGAGTTTGAAGAATCTCCCTTGCCTCCACGATAGGATGTTCCAAAGATGGAGGAGCTAAAGTAATGTGTGAAGACTGAATGGTTAATATATTGCTTGCGGGAATAGTGATGTCTGTAGGTGTATCTTTTTTATGATCGATAGTGTTAATAACTTCAAGTTGATCAGGAGTTGGAATCTCTGCCTCTAGCGGAACACTTTTTTTTTTTGTCTGAGGTGGGGATGTAGATGATGACATTGAAAACTAGAGTGACCGAACATACGACAGTTCGAACAATACGAAGGAAAAGACTCCATCTCTACCTTCTGCTAATATCAATGATGTTGTGTGCCCAACCAAATTTTCTCAGAAACGGAAGAAGTAATCTCTTGCAACAAGTACTCTAGCTTCAGATGAATGGAAAATATTAAAAGTAGGAATGTCCGTCTTGAGTGGCTTACCATAAGTTGAGGCAATAGAATACAACACTTTTTGAGAAAAAATAATGAAATTTCAAACCAGGAAGACAAATCTAAACTGGAATGATTGACAGTTCCGTCTATGGGTCAAAATCCACATATCATTTCAGAATCTTAATTGCTTTGTTATCAATCCAGATATCTTTCTAGCAAATAAGCGTGTGTAATTTTATTTATTATTAATTTATATATA
>NW_018222207.1:3951-4578 GCF_001263595.1 Phalaenopsis equestris
ATGTGTTATTGTGTTATTATAACACCAAGAATATTCCTAGGACATAATAACACATGAATAATACACAATAACACATGAATAACACGGAGGGGAATATTCCTTGTGTTACTGCGCCGTTTTTTTTTCTCTGTCGCGCAGGGTATCGTGGCTTTATTTCATTGGCTACGCATGTTACTCTTTGTGCGTAGTACTGATGTAATATTTTTTCGTGGGAGGGAGAGAGTGGGTGGGGATTACAGAAAGTAAGAACTTCTTGGGGCCCGTTTTGGGGTGGCTGGTAATATAGGGTGGTTGGGAGTGTCTAGAGAATAGTAGGCTGGCTGTTCTGGGTGACAACAAAGGTAGGAATGAGGATGGCGGCAAGGGGGCAGCATGTAGGGACTGTAAAGATAGCAGGATAAGAAGCAATCCACGTGGCAGCAAGCCTGCATGATGGCTGGAATGACAGGATGGACTGCAGTTCTGGGCGGCGACAGCCCAGGGGAAGGAGGCGGGAAGTGATGCAGAAGTGTCGGACAAGGCAGGGACAGCAACTTGCAGTCCTGGAAGGAGGCAGCAATCAGAATATAAGATAGCGCGGCTGGAGAGAAATTGCAGGAAGAAACAGCACGGAAAGCTGCTCCAGGC
>NW_018222208.1:0-2168 GCF_001263595.1 Phalaenopsis equestris
TATATGCTTTTAACATGTGTTCATTTACCTTAATAAATTTTTTATTTTTAGGATCGTCAATATCAACAACACCATATGGATAAACTCTTACCACAATAAATGGCCTTTGACTACCTGAACTTAAGTTTTGCTGGAAATAATTTCAATCTTATATTAAGTAATAGAAATTCTTGTCTAAGCTGAAAATGCTCTTTTAAAATCCTCTTTTCATGCCACATTTTCATTTCTCTCCTTATAAAATTTAGCATTTTCATAAGATACATTTCTTATTTCATCAAGCTCATGTAATTTTAATAATTATTTCTCTCCAGCATCTTTCAAATTATAGTTAAACTCTTTAATAGCTGATACACCTAAAATATATAGTCTTTATGCACAAATTTTTATACCTATTTTTGGGATATTGTGCTTTAATGAAAGGTATTTATGTGTTTTTCTTTCAGGTATAATCAAATGGATGAAAATGGGAAAGGAGTGAAAAAGGATCAAATTTGGAGCAAAAATGAAGAAGGTGTGTAATTTAACTGAGGCGCCTAAGCACCCAAAACTAACACTTACACGCCAGTGAAACATAGAAGGCCTTGCCTTAGCGCCCAGTACCTCGTGCTTAAGCATCATAAGTAGTTACTTGATGATTCAATGAATTTGAACAAATTTTTAAAGATGTGTGATGCACCAAAAATATATGCATTTTTACACCTATTTTTTATACACATTTTTGGAGATATTGTACTTTAAAGAAAGATATTCTGCATATTTTTGGCTTCATACAAGAAATGGACTTTTGGTAAAAATATGCAAAAATGGTGTAATTTGGAGCTAAAACAAGCAAAAAAGAAAATTCTAGCCTGACACATTTTGATATGTCTTTCTATGTTTAATCTACTTCACACTTCTCATATAATTTTGAATGAAATTAATCACATGTTTTTGAATGGAATTACACTTTAAAGAAAAGTTTTTTTCCTGCTTATTTTGTAGGTATATTTCTTAGGAATGAAACACTACTGAGATGGGGCGAAACAGAGCTGTAACAAAGCCAAACGAAGTGATATAATGGAGATGCTGCAGACCAACGATGATGGCGCCCAGACCGGCACCAACGATGCCCAAGTCCATAGAAGCGATGAAAATGGCGACGAAAGAGCCCAGACCAGAGTCGACAGCGCCCGAGATGATTATGTACAAATTTTTTATGGTTTTTGATGTTCTAGAAGGCTCCGAAGTGATTCAAACACCCCATGAAGTGATTTAACGCATCTAGACGCTTAAAAATACTCTTAAATGAAGGGATTGTCTTTTGGAGCTAATGAGTGGTTTTAAAATGAAGAGAAGTGTCTCTTCTAGTTATTCAATGAATCTATACACTTGAAGTAAGAAGATGAGTCTCTTGAAGCGAAGCTCTTGGGAAAAAGGAGGGATTTTGTGTCTTTTTTGAAGAGAGGGGTTGGTGCCTCTCATATTGAGGATGTGTGTGTGTGTGTGTGTGTGTGTGAGTGTGTAAGTGTAGAGTAAAGTCATGTTTGTGGAGAGGATTTTCTTGAAAAATTATAAGAGGAGAGGGAAAGTGAGAGGTTTCTTCTCTATTGCATTTCTAAGAGAGAATTCAGTGTTGATTGTAAAGAGAGAAAGTGATTCAAGGGAACTTCAAGAGATTTGCTTAAGGAGGAGCTTAAGATAATTTGTGTTCTTTCATTTATTTGTTTTGTAATCTTGTTTATATATATATAATTTGTGTTTTGTTGTATGTTCCTCATGAATTCTGAGTAGTTTTCTTTGTCTTTTTCTCTGTAATGAGATATAGTGAAATGGAGAGATAATTTGGATATGCCAATTTTAAAAAATAAAATAAATTGTGATGATTTTTTCACTCCATTCTTAATTTACTTTTGATTTGTCCCATTGAAATGTTAACATTTGTTGTGAAACATACTATCCAAGAAATGGAGTATGAGCTTTACAACAAAGTGAGAATCACATTCGATTCCATGAAGGAGTGTTTCATTCATGGAATTGAGTGCAAATAAGTAGGGAAATATATGTTTTTTGGTGTAGAATTTGAGATTTTAGGGTGACAGACTACAATCCTCAATGAGGTCTTAGTGTTTAAGAACTGAAGCTAGAGTTAGCCTCCATGGGAAGGGAAGTGGGAGCTCTAGAGTGAGAGC
>NW_018222209.1:0-216 GCF_001263595.1 Phalaenopsis equestris
GAGCGTCGTAGATGCTTAAACAGGCTGGCAACTTCCTAAGATGAGCTATCACATTGTACTCTACTTTGTATGATCCTCCAATTTTATCTTGATTATGTGGTTCTTCCAATGGTGGAGGTGGAGGTATCTCTTATCGGGTCATTATCTGCTTTCATTTATCTATTAGAGTTTTTCTTGGTGTTAACACTTTTTCGCTCCTTAAGTTGACTTCTGTGA
>NW_018222210.1:0-2402 GCF_001263595.1 Phalaenopsis equestris
TTTTCAAAAAGGGGCTAGTTTTGATTAATTCTTTAAAAGTTTTTATTCAAACACTTTTAAAGGAGGTTTAAATTTAGACTTTTAGAAATTTTTTTCAAATTTTTTTTGGGATTATCTTGAAAAGGTATTCTTAAAGGAGGTTCTATTGAGCTTGAGCCTTCACAAATTTTTAAATTTACTATTTTTAAGCATATTTAATTGATAAAGAATATGTCAGGTTTGCACACAAATGTTATTATTTTCTTTTTTACAGAAATGTCATTTAAAGAAAATTTAGTTAATTTTATAAAAAATATTTTCTATTTTAGGAATCTTTGTACAAGCTTAATTAGGCTCTCTCTCTCTCTCTATCTCTCTCTCTCTATATATATATCTCTCTCTCTCTCTTATTTTTCCTAAAGAATTAAATCATTTCTCTTATGAACAACATTAACCACGTATCCTATGTTATTACAAGTCTAAAATAGAGTTATAATTTGCAACAAGAAAACACCCAACATGCATTTTTAGGCAAAATAGAACTAATCAAACTTGCATATAAAATACATCCAATTTTTATTTGAACGATAATATAAAATTCATCCATCATGCATTTGATAAAATAAAATTTATCTAGCTTGTATGTTTCATGGGTAAGTGTCAGACTACATAATTGTGCTGGCATGCATTTATCCTTTTTCTCTCATAGTTTTTTCCGTATGAAGTATGAAATCACAATGGTTTTCATGAAGCATAGTTAAGCATGCATGTATGTGTGAATGTATGCATGCATGTATATTATTTTATCTTTTTTTTTTATTTTCTAGAATTGCACATGGAGTTTAACATGGGTTTAACAAACATAAACATAAGATAGCGTGGAGCAAAAGCTAGCATGGGATAATATGAAATTGCATTGGTGAATATCACATAACTACACATTTATATAGAAATTAACACATAAATACATTTCCTATAAGTTTAACACAAACACATGGTTAATAAGCATAAAAATTTAGGACACTCACATATTCATATCAAAACATACATATACCTACACACATGCACACATTCATGTCACATACATACACTTAAATACATTCACATATTTACTAATATACACATACTTAAACTAATTTAAATGCACAGACACACATAGTTTTTCATTAAATAACATCACACACACTCACTCTCTTATATTAAACCACACACATGCACACACACTCACATACATAACACACACACATTCCAACACTTAATCACATCACACACACACTTTTACACTTACATGACACACACACACACACACACACACTTTTACACATACTCACATCCACACACACACAAAATTTTGCAATTAATCACATCACACACACTCACACACTTAAGCAGAAAAAAAAATCATCCACATTAAATTCTCACCCTCCCCTCCTTTATCATTTTTTATTTTTGTGTGGGGCTATTTTTAGGTTAGGTTTATGTTTAACTTTGGTTTTTTATGGTATAAGAATGGTTTAGGCCTTGGTTTAGGGATTTGGGTTAAGTTGGGCCTCAATTTGAGTACTTTAGTGTAGATGGCTCAGGTACCCTAGGTTTAGGCATATATGGTTCAGGTTAATCTATGATTAAGTTTATGAGGCTTGTGTGTGGGTTTGGATTTAAGTTAGGCAAGGGTTTTGGGTGAGTTTGAGTTCTTAAGTAGGAGGGTTAATTGGTATGTGGTTTGTGGAGGTTTCGAGATAGGGGTAGATGTGCTTAAAATTAGTGTAGGTTTTGGGTTAGTTGCTTATGGTCTTGGGTTAGGTGCATTTCTAGGCGTGGGCTCTTAAATTAGGGTGGATAAGTGGGTTTGGTCTAAGGTTTAGGTGGCTAGATGGGATTGGTTTTCAAGTTAGGTGGCTTATGTCGGCTATGATTTTGGTTTAGTTTGAATTAATGGAGATAATGAAAGGATTATCTTGGTAGGGTTTTCAACATAAGTTAGATATGAACAAAATCCCTTTGATATTCAACATTACAAAGAAAATTTAGAAAAAAAATTTAAAAAAGCCCATGATTTACATCATGCCCTTGACCGTTTTAAAAGATATGAACAAAAGCTCTATGATTTTCAACATGG
The DNA here is from genome assembly GCF_001263595.1 of Phalaenopsis equestris. Classification (NCBI taxonomy): domain Eukaryota; kingdom Viridiplantae; phylum Streptophyta; class Magnoliopsida; order Asparagales; family Orchidaceae; genus Phalaenopsis; species Phalaenopsis equestris. The sequence goes on from NW_018222210.1 coordinate 2,099, forward strand.
AAAAGAAAATTTTGAAAGAGGTGGTTTGTAGAGATTTATTCCTTCCTTAGTGAGTGATCTTTCTTGCTTGAATGATCTTCCTAGTCTTGATGTTCTTCCTTAGTTTAATAATCTTCCTAGCCTTGAATACCCCTTGGTTCCTCTCAGATTGTGGTATAAAGGAGATAATGTGGAGAGGAGTTGTCTTGGGTTCTCAGTTTGGAGGGGAAGAGAGGGGAAAACTAAGAGGGAGAGGTGGTGAGGGGAGAATGACAAAGGTGAAGAGAGATTGGGTGGGAGAGGGGAAAGGAGTGAATGAATTAGG
>NW_018222210.1:2449-6285 GCF_001263595.1 Phalaenopsis equestris
GGAGGGGTGGAGGGGAGAGTGAAAGAGTTAAAACATGAATGAAGGATTGGATTGAAGAGGACATGAAAGGAATTTTAGAAAAAAAGAAAGGGAATTTTGGTACTTTGCAAGGTAGTTAGGGTAGTTATGGAAATAAACAAATGTAAGTTATTTTTAAGAGGAGAACAAAAGAAATTAAATGGTCTAAACTATTTTTAAAAATGAGGTGCTTAGCTCATGCTATGACCAATTGAAGTGTAATGGTTGTTACACAGTAGCTAACTAAATCCTGGCTTTACGGGACAATTCTATAAAATTTGGATTTTCAGAATCCAAGATTCTATTTTTCTCAGAATGATCCTTTGTTAGTATTTAACCTAACTTCAGGTTAAATCCTAGTTTAAACCCATTGCTAGGAAATCCCTAAATTCATATTTGGTGAAATTTTTGGTGATATGTAGAAATTATTTGGCACTTAGGGTAGGTATGTGAGTTTAGCTCAAACAATGAAAATCACTAAAAATTTATTCAAATTTGGGCACGTACATTAAACTTGGGTCTAATAAATGCGTTGAGCTATAAGCCAAAATTTTGGATCCAATTTCTTTTGAGTAGACCCTTGTTTGGCTCAAAATCACATCATTTAACATCCTACGGATGTTAGGTATGTCAAAGATTGTTAATCAGTCCAACAATGACTCAAAATAATGAAATGTAATCAATTATGACATAAATGATAGCTCAAATTAATATTTCCTTTTTATTGTTTGGCTAAATTTAATTTAATCTATAGGTTAAATTGGTTATGATGCCTCCCTCTAATATTATCCATAATTGTAGCTACACCAACACTTTCAAAGATATATTTATTTCATATTTTATCTCAAAGAGTAAAGCTAATCATAAATTTAAGCATTCTCATCTGCACAATATTTTAGTAAATTATTTTCAGACCTCTAAACATATTATGAGAAAATACTTCATATGATGTAAGAGTGTTCACTTCATTCTCTACTGGGATATCTATTATTCATTACCAAAAAGAAATTCACTTAGAACATTATGTTCATGACATTGTAGAGCCTTTAGTTATATCATTGTCTTGAAGATAATGTTTAAAGTGAATCTTTATTTTTGTAATGAAAATTAGATTTTCTATTGAAGGATGAAGCGAATACTCTTACATAATGTGAAGTATTTCTTTCTCAGGAAATTTTTAGAGGTGTGCAAGAAAAATAATAAGATTGTTGAGACAAGATTACTTAGGTGGATCAGTAGCTTTACACTTGGAAAGAAAATGTGAAAGAAATAAACTTGTGGAAGGGTTGGTGAAGCTATAGTTATAGATAAGATTACAACCAAAATTCAAATCAATGTTCGATTGCTTGTGAATCTACGATAGCCCTAACAGTAGACATTCTACTTTCAAGCTGAACTTAGGTTGGTTAGAACAAATTTAATCAACAAATTTGGCTTGTAGCTCAGGTTGTTTCTTTTGATCTAAACTCTATCAGAGCCAAAATTCAAATTAGTCAATTTTCGAGTGATTGTCATTGTTCGAGCTATTTAAAATGTTCACTCCTTTTAATGATTTCATCACCCATTATTACAACTCTGCCATTAAGCGAGCAACTAAAATTATTTTCTATGTATTTAGTTGAATGCACTTTTTAATATGTTGATTGTTTTTAGGTTTGAAGGTATACATGGATATTCATACATCAGGATTTTGGCATACAATACAATTTTTTCCATATAAAAAAGGGATCACCAAAGAGTTCTTGATTAGTGTAGAGACCTCTGTGGCAGCAGCATCACTAGCCAAGCAATTCAAAAGCTTAATTACTATACAGTTCAAAAAAAAAAATCAAACTTTATTTATTCTCTAACATTCATTAATCATATTTTTTTTGTAGGAGGCTTTCCAGAGGTTGAAGATGAGCCAATCCCAATAGTTTGGCGCTAGTTCGACCACATCTCATGATCCTTCTTATCACGACCTGTGGATGGACACATTTAGTGTAAAGAAGAAGGGTAACGTCTACGGGTTAGGGTTTCAGGTGCTGGCCTATGATGGTTGTCTGACGTCTAGCACATCTGATGCATCAACTTCTACTGCACAAAATAATGAGTTTCATCACTAGATCGATGTTGAAGTTGCTGCCCAAGTCTCAACCCAACTAGCCCAAATAAGATATGAGATCGAGCTGAAGATGAAGTCAGAGATCAAAGCGATTTTGTGTTATGAATTGCAGAGATCAAATCAGCCAATTTAGGATGATGATGATTAGGATGAAAATGAGGAGAGACGAAGGAGGTCGAGTGTGGACTTATAATTTTATTTATTTGCTTAAGAAAAATTATTGTTTCTAAATAATTTTTTTTTATGGACAATTATTCATTTCATTGGGTTTACTGCAATCGTTTTTCATTTATTTATATCTATGGTTATTGCATTAATTACTACTGTGATATTAGTTTAATAATTGCTTTAATTAGGACATTGTGCTGTGTTGTGTAGAAATTGTGGTCTTACAATTGAAGGTGTGGAAATTGTAGTATGGAAGAAGGAGATTTATTATTATTATTATTTTTTTTTGATGCTATAGGTTTTTGACGCTTTACGACATTCTGGATGAGTTTCGACAGTTGTTCTACGAAATATCAAATAAGCGATGTCTTCCTAAGGCGCCACACCTTTTCAATAGTTAATGCCATAGGTAATTATCCACGACTAACTGATGGTTGTGCGACACACTTTCGGGAATAGCACAACACTTTTTCGACAGTCATGCTACGCTTGGCCAATGGCTAACGACTTTAGTGATATTATTGAAAGAAACAAATGACAGAAAAACATTGTGGGTTTGAACCAACAATGATAGTTGATGTTTCTTGGCATACTGTTGGTGTTAGAAAGCTGTCGATAACGTCATAGGTAATTAAATTATCAATAAGCTACATCAAAAAAATTGTAGTTTAATCGTCAGTAATTACATTATCGATGGATTTTAAATAATTTACTACAATATTAGCCCATTGATAATAGACTAAATTCCTATAGTGATGGCATGTCCATCCTTAGCACACTGGAAAGTATGTTGAACCCAAATTTATCTGGTAGACGGACTACTAAGGCAAGAACTCTTGAGAACTAAGGGTGACAAAAGAAAAAGGTGTCCATGTGAACAACATAAATTAAAAAGTGATGCTAAGCATGTATGTTTCATACAGTCATATGTCCTCTTTGTTCCATTGTACAAAATACTCTAACTTTATATATAATGAGATATCATGATTACACAGAGAAATAAATACTTGAATAATAATGCATGATAACATTTTTTTATGAGCATATCTTATGGTGCCTACTGAACCATAATAAGATTTGAAATTGAATTGATCATGTAACACACTCGATAATTTAATGGTAAGACAAGTTCAAAATTCGACAAGGAACCAACTTTGTTGAGGGCAAGTAAGTTGTGAATAGGTCCTATAAGTATGGTTGAGCAAAACTCATGGTCCTATCAATAGGCGATTTTGCATTGAATTAACCCTTAACAAATATCTTTAAATAAGGCACAAGCTATCCATTGGGCAAATTCATTATAATTTGATTTGCTAATCTCTATGCTGTTCAGAAAGTAAGTGTACTGTCTATGCCACCTCCTTGGTCCATGTTGAACTAGCAATCATTCGGCGTCAATTAGGTTTGTTCTGTGATTTTGATCTGAATTGTCCCAAAGATTCCCCCAAGTGGGTTGGAGTATGTACGTTGGCTGATTGCAAACTGACCTGCGAATGAACTCATGTGGTTGTTAGGTCCGACTTGACTTATCAACTTTTTGGTTATA
>NW_018222211.1:0-744 GCF_001263595.1 Phalaenopsis equestris
TCCCTGAGCTCCTAGCCACCTCTCCCTGGCCGGTCTAAAAGCCCAGTGGCCGGAGAAGCCCAAAATTTAGAGCCACCCCCATGGCACTTCACCTAAATCAAACCTAGAGGCCAGCTCATCCAAATTAAATTGAAGAGCTCCTCTGCCCTCCACCTAAGCACCACAATGCACCTAAACTTATGCCCTGAGAGCCACCCCATGGCCATTTTATAAAAAATCACCTCCCACGGCCATGAAAGGTGCGCTGAAATTTCCTAAGAGAGGTCTTTCCAAATTTCACACAGACCTTCCCTGAGATCCCCTCAGTGTATTCCAACCATTTTCCCTCACCCATTCCCACTACCGAAGCTCAATTTTGAGCTTGAAACCCTACCGGAAACCAGGACAGAACTCAATGCACCTCCACACTCCACCAAACTTCAATTTCTTGTGCCCACACCTTCACAAGAGTGAAAGAAGCCAATGCCCCATCAAATCCCCCTTTCACAAAACCTCTACCATAACTCTAGACCAACACCTGAAATTGAGCTTGGTTGAATTCATACCTAGGCCTTACACCAAGACCAGGGACTCAATGGACCCCAACAAACGTGTCAAGCACCTCTAATCGAAGCCTCCCTTCTCAGAGCAAAGGTATAAAACTTCTCCTTCTCTCGAGCTTATTTTGATTCTCCGTTTACTTAGGCTTGATTTTATTGTACATTAACCTTATGGATGTGTTCGTCTCACTTACACGAGTCCATA
>NW_018222212.1:0-3371 GCF_001263595.1 Phalaenopsis equestris
AAACATGCTTGTAGGAAAAGCAGAGAGTACATGTCAGAGGAATGTCTAGCAAACCCTATGTCATACCTTGGTGGGTCAAATTCGTTCATCTGTAGGGATAATTCCATCAAACAAATCATAATAAGTCCATGTCTGAAAGGTCAGTACTTGCATAGCATTTATATAATTTTGCAGGAATTAAAACATGCTTGTAGGAAAAGCAAAGAGTACAGGTTTGAGGTGTGTCTACCAAACCCTATGTCATACCTTAATAGGTCCAATTTGTTCATCTGTGCGGATGATTCCATGAAGCAAATAATAATATGTCCAAGTGTCCTCTGAGACTCCTAAAGGATCATGAAAAGGTTTAGGGTAATACCCTAGAAATTTCACAATCCCTTGAATCGTCTCGAGTTCATTTTGGTCATATTATATTGCTACGTGATTCACCCAATTCATACCCTTATGCTCAATGAACCTTGAAGATTTGATTATCCCTTTAAGTGGGGTAATTATGTTTTGATGTCTCACTTACGAATTATACGGGTAAAGGCCCTTAGGGGCAATTTGGCTTAATTAAGAAACTTAGTCAGTTTTATTTTTGCATATGGGCTTGTAATGTTTTAAAAAAGTTTCAAATTATTTATAGTTCATTCTCTAATCCTCATTAGACAAAATTTTGATTACGCCTAGTTCACCACCAAGCCCTTAAGACTTAATGGGTGGGTTTGTAATTTTTTTTAGAAAAATTTAAATATTTATACTTTTAATCCTTATTAAAAATCATAAATCTTTTTAAAACCATTAATTGGGGTTTTAAGTTAGTGGGTTATGATCTTCCAAATTCAAACCCCTCACCTTAATATCTTCCTATTTAATTGCTCTTCCAAATTTCATCAATTTGAGAAATTACAAATTTATCCTTAATGAGACCAAAGTGAGATTGGATGCTACCATTTATCTCTTTCATGTTTCAATCATCAGGATATGTGAGTTAAGATTAGTTATTACCCGTTAGGCCTAAATATTAATTAGGGCTTAAATCCTAATATTATTATTTTGCCCTTGAGGCCTTAACACCTTATAATTCATTAAATTAATCCCAAATGACTTTGAAATTTTATGTTACCCCACTCATGGGTTAATTAAAACATCAGAGGAGAAAATGTGATTTTTCTGAATTTATTTAATTTATAATTATTTTAATACAAAAATAGGAATTTTTAATAAAAATTCAATAACTCAACCAAAACAAAATCTTTATCCTTAAGAAAAATACTGGAGGTTCACCTTGCGGAGGTTCACCTTGGCCAAAGGACCACGTGGAAGAATTTTCATGATTTTTAAATGTTAAATTAATTATTAGAATTATTTGTTTGTTTTGATTATTAATTAAATATAAAACATTGATTAAGTGGAAAATTAAATTTTATATTTTTCTTAAATCTCTCCGAGTTCAGAAAACCCAGAAAAATAAATTTCATATTTTTTGTGGTTTATATTTTATCCCTTCAAAAATTAATATCTTGACTTAGAAAATTAGGAGAATTATTTTAATTGGTCCCAAGTGATCAAGAAGATATTTTGATTGGTTCCAAATGATTAGAAAGTCAAATGTGACATTTTAGTGTGTTTTTACAATTCCATAATTTTTATGATTTTTAATTAATTTTTAATTATTTAAATATTTAAAAATAATTTAAAAATGAAATATTTATTTTAATTCCATTTATTTTTCATAGGTTCCTCTGGTAATAAGAAGCTCCCAAAACAAATTTTGTGGTTTTTTAGGTCGTATTTTAATTATTATAATTATTTTAGTGCCAAAATATAATTATTTTAATGCCAAAAATGCAATTTCACTTGGTTAATCTATTTTATTAGTCAAATTAATTCGAATTGACTTGAAATTTTTATGGGAAGTTCCTCTATTATTAATTTATAATGTAGAATAGTTTTTGTGCAATTTAATTCTATATTTTTTTTCTAATTTAATAGTATTTAATTTTTAGAGTTTAATGACAATTAGTGTTATTTTTAATGAATTAAACCAAGTTTATATTTTTTCTAGGGTCCTTTGACCACAGTGAGCCTACCAAAAGAAATTTTATATTTTTCTTATTAATATTTTAATTTCTATAATTATTTTATCAAAACAAACATATATCAAAGTAGTGACGATTAGCTTGAAAATTAAGAATCTATGGTTAGAGATGCCCCCTGACCTTAGAAAAATCAGGGGAGATACCTAACAACAGAGAGATTAAAAGCCCTATGGTCCCATGCCATGGTGAAATGCCCATGAAAATGGAGAATTCAAATAACAAATATATTATTTAATTAATTAAAAATCACGCATGCATCGAAAATACATGAAATCATTTCCACATTCTTCTCCCCTGTTCACTGAGCATGAGGGTATTTTTCTTTCATTTTTTTGATTTTTCTACACCAAGATATGGATTTTTGAAGCTCTAGGATTTAATTAAATAAAAAAGCCCTATTTTTTTATTTAAACTATGCTTCGCCACCTCAATCTGTGGCGGCACTGAACTACCATGTGGTGCTCTGCTATTCAACACTGTCAGACACCTCAGTGCCTCGGCAGCCCGCAGGTCATGTTCCAAGACGCGGTCCATCGCAATCTCAGCCGTTCAAACGATACACGCGCAATCGGACAGGCGCGATCGGACAGTATCCGCACATCGTCCCCAACTGGTTCAACTCAAGAGTCGTCCACCTTCTAACCTTAATATCTCGCTCGATATTCAACCAATTCTCTTCGAGTTTATTTCTATAGACACTTTTGGACTAGGAGAATACATCCATATGGTTAATCAAGTCCTAAATCAAGTCTATGAACGTGGAGAATCAAAAGAGGCTCGGTTTGAGGAGAAATTTCAATTCCTTTGCCTAAGAGGTTTGGCCCTGATTGGGTGCTTCCAAAAGCATGAGTTGAGTCCAGAGAGCTCCTAGATGAAGCCTTGGGTCGGGGTGAATTGCCTTGACCCGAAGTCGATCGAGGCTAATTTTCAGTGTTGATCACAATCTATGCTATAATGGTTTGGTGATGGGGCATTTATGGGGGTTCTTCCTTTTTCACTCTAGGGATGGTGTGGGTGAAATTAATTTGACTTTGGTGCACTGTGGAGCTGTGGGGGAAGATGTCCTGGTTCGAACTGATTTTTTAGCTCCAAATTTGAGCTCAGACAATGGGTTTGAGTGGCTGAAAATAGAGGGCTTGCACTCAGGGAAGCTGGGAGAAGCTTTGGGAACAATTTGCGAGGGTCTCCCCAAAGATGTTTAGCAACTTCTCCTTTGGCCATGAGAGGCTAAGTTTAAATAGGGGAGGCCATGGTAGCAGCCATGGATGGCCAGTGGGTGGAGATGAG
>NW_018222212.1:4078-6892 GCF_001263595.1 Phalaenopsis equestris
TTTAATTTGGTCTAGGGAGATTTCATATAGATTTTTTATAGAATTTCAAGTGATTTTGAATTGAATAGGAAGGCCAATTTGCTGGAATTTGGACATAGGGTCAAGTTGGGGATTTTTGGGTTAGACTTGGGTTTGGGTGAAATTGAGCTTGCAATTGAGTCAAATTGGGTTTGTATTTGGTTTCAATTGTTATTAGGGATGTTTAATTTTGATTTGGAATTGAAATTGGGCAAGATTGGAGTCAATTTGTTTGACATTTGGGCTAATTTAGGGAAGTTGGGTTTGGGCCTTTAAGGGCAATTTGGGGCTTTTGGTCAAAATAGGTCAATTTGGTTAAATTGAGCCTATAAGAGTTGTTCAAATTGATTTTGGGGACAATTTAAATAATTTTAAAATTTTTGGGAATTTTTGGAATTTCTGGAAATTTTGGGTCATGAGGGGCATTTTGGTGATTTTGGGGGTATTTTGAGAATTTGGTGATTTTGGTCAATTTGGGTAGTGGGGAGCACTTTGGAATGATTTTTGGATTAAACTGGGTATTTGGGTAATTTTGAGAATTTTGGCAAAAATTAGGGTTGTAGGGGTATTTTTGGAATTTTGATGAAAGTTTAGGCTAAAGCGGGTAGGTAAGCCATGAAGTCATTTCCAAGTCATGAGAACCATATGAGGACTCACTTTGAATGTTCAATATGTTGGTCCTAACCCTCTTAGCCAAAGGCTAAGGGTTTGGGTCCACCCATATGAGCTTTCCAAAAGGAATCAGGAGACTAAATCAAGGGTTCCTAAGGTTTGAGGTGTGTGAGCAAGGTCAGACCATCCAGGGTTGGTCCTAAGGCTTGACCATTTTATGGGGACTCACCTTGAGCTCCATCATATTGACCCCACCTACTAAGTGCTAGAGGTTAGGACCAATATGTGGAACTGCAAGTTAAGTAAAGAAAAGTTTATAATTTCTAATGGCGAGGGTTCCTTTTGTAGTCCTCTAGGAATAGTCAACAGGAAAGTCCTAGGGCTAGAACCTAGGCTACTAAGGAGGAAACTAAACCTCAACCAAAAGTGATGTCAACAATATTGTAGATGTCCTCCATCTACTTTAAAAACTTTAAGTATGAATAACATTATAGTTTCCACATCATCATCATCTAATTCAATACCTTTGGTTACTTATGGCTTTCATTCTATGGATTAGGAAGATTGACATGCATTCCACTCAATTCTAAAGAGCTCATCTATTTATCATTTAAACTTCCATTTATATGTATTTGTCATCTTATCTATGCATAAGAAAATATATTTGGTCTTTTGAGAATTTTAAGAAAAATTATGTGATAAGAATGATATATGTGGTAGAAATCTAAAAGGAAAAACTTTAGGTATTAGATATATGACCAAATATGAAATTGGCAGTATGTATGTAAATCTTCCATAAAATTCACACAAGAAAAAAGAATTTCATAAAAAAGTACTTAGAATTTGTAGCCATATTCAATTCCACACCTCTGTTAACCTCATTTTTTGTGAGTTCTGATTCTCATATTTAGAAGCCTAGAATCTAGCCATAAGACTTTCCTCTTGACTATCCTAGAGGACTAGTGATGAGACCCACCCCCTTTAAGAACTCAAACCTTTTCCTTGCTCAATTTGGAGTTTCGCATGTGTTGTCTTGATTTCTAGCACTTAGAGGGTTGAAATTAGCATGAGAAAACTCAAAGGGAGTCCCCATAAGACTATCAGGCCTTATGACAACACTAGATGGCTTAGGTTTGGTCTCACACACACCTACACACACTCAAACCCATCAAATTTTCTACATACCCCAAACCCCTTAAATCACATACACTGCTTACCTCCTAAACTTTTTAGGAAATTCACATGGGTGGTCCCAAGCTTTTAGCCTTTTGTTCAGATGGCTAGGAACAACATGTGATGACTGAAAAAATGAGTTCTCATTTGGTGTCTTATGGTTCCAAGATGGCTATTCATGACACGCATGATCACCTTATCCAATTCTCCCCAAATTACCCAATTTTCCTAAATTACCCAATTGTCCCCCAAATTTCCCAAGACACCTAATTTAGCCCCAAATTCAAGCCCTCAAAATTCCAATACTAAATTCAAATTAAATTTCACCAAATTCCAAATTCAAATTGAAATTTCAATTCCAAACCCAAAATCCCCAATTTTGAGCCAAATGTCCAAATTCATACCAAAATTTCAACAAGTTAAAAAATTCACCAAACTTGGACTACACCAATTCAAATATACCAAACCCAAAATCAACTTTTTGTGACAAATTCTAAAGCCCTTCAAGCTTAATTCTAAGCCCACATCCAAAATCAAAATTCTAAAATTTTAAAGCCTGCTTTTTTAAACTTTAAAAGCCCAAATTAATCCCTTCATATCAAAATTCAAAAGCCCATGAATGAACCTCAATTTCAATTACACTTAAGCCCCTCATAAAAAATTTCGTCTACATACTCTAAATTAAAAATTTGAATTTAAACATTACGGCCATGCACCATGCATACATGATGAACCCATCCATTTTTTGGCTTCTTGACATTCTCTCACCCAATATTAAAAATCCCATAACTCCTCTTTCATAAAAATTGATCATGATCGCATGCATGCCATGGAGTCACTCATGGAACCATCCATCACTCATGGAACCAACCATGAACATCACATGGGTCATATACACAAAATTTGGCAAAAGGAGGCTCTCCTTTCACCTCCAACCAAAATGTTTCACCACTTCCATGAATCCACCAAACCCTTGATCTCATTCCAAACTAGCCTCTCAGGCCCCACAAA
>NW_018222212.1:10272-25004 GCF_001263595.1 Phalaenopsis equestris
CATCCCAAATCTACAAAATATGTTCATTTTCAAAAAAATTGTAACACTTTGAGCATCACATCAAGGTAAAGAAACAACTTCTATCCATTTGGATACATAATTCACTGCTAACAGTATATATATAAATTTCCGTAAGATGGTATAAATGGTCCCATGAAATCTAATCCCCAAACATCAAATATTTCAACTTCTAGTATATGATTGAGGGGCATCCCGTTTCTTCTAGAAATATTGTATACTCGTTGACATCTATCATAACTTTTGATATAAGCATTAACATCTCTAAAGATAATAGGTCAATAGAATCTAGATTGTAAAATTTTGTATGATGTTTTATCAACACCAAAATGTCCCCCAAAATCAGAATTATTACATTTTTGGATAATTTCATAAGTCTAAAGGTACAAATCTTCGAATAATCATATTCTTTCCTTGTTTATATAAAAATAGGTCATCCCAAAAATAAGTCTTAGCTTCAGAAATAAATTTCCTCTTCTGTTGGTATGTCATTCCATAGGGTATAATACCACTAACAAGAAGGTTCACAATGTCGGCATACCATGAAACACGCCACTCATTAATATTGAACAATTTTTCATCTAGAAGATGTTCATTAATTTCTTTTTCAAAATAGAGTAGTTTTTCTAACTCAAGCCTGGACAAATGATCAACAATTTGATTTTCAGTTCCATTTCGATCTACTATTATAAAATCAAACTCTTGCAAAAGAAGAATCCTTCTTATAAGTCTTGGTTTAGAATCATTCTTTTTCATTAAGTACTTAATAGTAGAATGATCTGTATGCACTACGTAATGAGTTTTAATTAAATATGACATGAATTTATCAAAGGCATATACTATCACTAATAACTCTTTTTTAGTTATTGTATAATTAATTTGGGTTTCATTAAGAGTTTTATTAGCATAATAAATCACTTTAAAAATTTTATTATATCTTTGTCCTAAAACAACTTCAATAGCATAATCACTAGCATCACACATCAGTTTAAAAGGTTTTCCGCAATCTGATGAAAATATAATTAGTGCAATGATTAATTTTTCAATAAATAACTCAAAAGCTTTTAGGCACTCTTCATCAAAATTGAATATTGCATCTTTCTCCAGTAAATGGAATAAAGGCTTAGCAATTTTTGAAAAGTCTTTAGTATATCGTTTGTACAATCCAACATGTCCTAAAAAAACTCCTAATTTCCCTTACATTTGTTGGATAAGGTATATTAGCGATCACTTGAATTTTAGCAGGGTCTACTTCCATACCATTTTCTGATATTTGATGTCCTAATACAATTCCTCCTTCTACCATAAATTGACATTTTTCCCAATTAACAACTAAATTTGTTTCTTCACAATGCTTAAGCACTTTAGATAAATGTTCTAAACATGAGTCAAATGAAGTTCTAAACAATGAAAAACATCCATAAAGACTTCAATCCCTTTTTCAATTAAATCACAAAAAATTGCCGTCATACATCTCTGAAATGTAGCAGGGGAGTTACATAAACCAAAGGGCATTCTTTTAAAAACAAATGTACCATAAGGACTGGTAAAAGTTATTTTCTCTTGATCCTTAGAAGTTATTTGAATTTGGTGATAACAAGTATACATCTATCCAGAAAATAAAAGTATTTATGCATAGTTAGTCTATCCAACATTTGATTTAGAAAGGGTAATGAAAAATGATCTTTCCTAGTGGCAAAATTTAATTTTCAATAGCCAATGCATATTCGTCATCCTATGACTTGTCTAGTAGGTATTAATTTATTATGTTCATTCACAGTCATAGTTACTCTTCCTTTCTTGGGAATGTAGTGAATTGAACTAACCAATGCACTATCTGAAACTGGGTAGATCATTCCAGCATCTAACCACTTTAAAATTTCTTTCTTTACTACTTCTTTCATAATAAGATTCAATCTCCTTTAAGGATCAACCCTGGGTTTGTAGTTCTCTTCCATATGAATTCTATGCATACAAATTGAAGGACTGATTCCTTTAATATTAGCTATTGTCCATCCAAAGTCTTTCTTAAAATTTTTCAAAATTTTCATCAATCTTTCTTCTTCTTCCATTGTTAAGTTTGAGAAAATTATAACAGGTAAATTAGATGAATCACCTAAAAAGACATATTTTAAATGATCAGGAAGTAACTTGAACTCAAGTTCTGGAGGTTTTTCTATTGATGGACAAAATCATTTATCTTTTTCTATCGTGTCCAAAATTTCAAAACTTTCTCGAACATAGTTTGAATCTTCCTTAAAAAGATCTTTACATTGATCTAATTCCTCCTCTTACTCGTATTCCAAATCTTTTACTTCATATTTTTCTTCATAATTAGTTTTGAAATGACATTCACTCATATATCTTATAACATCCATTCTATACCGTCCTTAGACTACTAATAAATAAATAATAGGAGGTCTCCTTTATGGTTATAACAATGACTTAAGGTAGACTATTCTATTATTAAATGGTTTTGGATATCTTTGTTAATAATATAGGGTTACTTCTTCGTAGGATACCCCTATAGTCTAAAAGGGCGGGTCATTTATTTTAGAGGTTCTATTCCTTAATTCTATCTATTGGGTGCCTAGTATTCTAGCCTAGGCTTCTAGATTGAACTACTCAAGATATGTGTGGACTTGAAATTTCATCTATGTAGGCTAATATTGGGTTCACAGTTTGGAGCTATCAAAAGTTGTGGTTGTTGTTGGATCCAAAATTATTCAGTGGATTACGCCTAAGGAATAGAGAGTTAATTGGATGAAAAGTAGAGAGAAGAGAAATTTGAATGCTTAATATTTATTATTCTTTGTGAGAATTTTGTTGCTCATATCCTGAGAATTAACCCCTTATTTATAATTCATAGGTAGGCTTCGTAAGTTACATGGAGAGGAACATTACTATACTTAATGAACAATTACAATTGTACATTTGCAACTAAATATTATTTATTCTATCTTCATAACTTATTATAGAACCGTTAGGTTCATGTAACTCATTTGCATTTTTATTTACATTCTTAACCATTTTATTTAGGTGTTTGATTTACATTTGGTAGATCATTGTTCAGTCAGCCAACCCTGCATTATTCATTCGTCTTTAAAGCTCTTCGGTCGCCCCAGTCTATTAAGTCTGAACATGAAGATACATCGTCTTATGTTATTTCATTGGGCAAATGATAAATGAACATAATCTGATAAGCAATGTCTATCCTTAGATTATGCATCATTGTTAAAATGCTTCACCTTAGGCGATTGTTCTTTTTCAAGATAGTAATTACAGGATAGTTGGTACTGGTATATTTATGCGATGATCGTTGAGCTATTTGTTCCTTTCATTCAGTCATCCCAGAAGATGAACCAAGCTTTTGAACGAACCACCTATGTCCTTACATCTCCAACTATTTCTCCTCGAGATTCATGTAGGCACATCTTTGATGTACATAATTAGTTCCCTAATTTTCTTACTTCTTTTGAGAGTGACATTTGCCAAAAAAATAAAAGAATTAAATATCATGAACATTCATATAACAAGCAATAAATATCATCATAATTAATACTCCTTTGAATTCAATGCTCCCTCCATCTTCCTATAAATATGATTCTTAGTGTATTTTATCCTATTCTCGCCATTTGTCTCCCCTTTATATAAATTGATCGTCTAGGTGAACGAACATGTCAACCAAAAGAATAGTAAATGAGAATTGAAGCAGGCTTTTGGACTCCTCATATCAATAAATTATATTAATATAGATAAAATTTTTTGATCACGCCTGAGCAATTCAAGCGAGTGCTTTTAGCTTCTATCTACTTAGAAAAATAATTTACAACAATTAAGAAGAATTTCCTTTGTCCCATTGAAGGTAGGAATGGACCAAGAATTTCTAATCCCCATACATCTAAGTGTCAGGGGCTGACAATCGATTGTAATTCTAAGTCGGCTAGTGTTGTAGCGGAGATTATCTTTGACATTATTCACACCTTCAGAAAAATTGTTTTATGTCCTTCAAGAGAGTTGGCAAAGAATAAACTTGTCTCTACCTCTGATGAGCCAAGGTCCTTTCTCTTAAATGGCTCCCACATTCACCCTAATGTATTTCTCTAAGGATGTCTCTGCTTCACTTTCTTTAACGCACTTTAATAGCAAAGATGTGGTTTACCTTTAGAATAAAGTGCCTTCAATTAGAAAATATTGGCTGACTTTGAATTTGAATCTTTGTGGGACCATTACGGCTTCATGAATTTCACCCATTTTGAAATAACTGATGTAAACGTCTACCTAAATTATTTCCTGATTTTCCTCCTTCTACATGACTTCAGGTTGTTCAATGGATGATCGAAGCAGCTTTTGGGGTGCTCTATTTCCAACACTCATATCTTTCTATAAACGTTCTACCAATTGGTTCTCCTCTAGTCCTTTGTGTTTGATGCATAAAATAGAAAAAAAATTAATTTTAAGTTTGATTTTATTCAAGTACCTGATCATTACTTCATCTCGTGCCTCAAATTCTCCATTATCCTAGTTGATAACCAATTAAGAATTAGATTTTATAATTAGATGTCTCACACCCACTTTCTGATCAAACCAAAGTCGAAATATTAAGGCCTCATACTCCACTTGATTATTTGTTATTACAAACTCAAGGACGGCCAAGTAATGAATATGTTTTCTGATCAGACTTCTTAAGGCAAGTCCAATTCCTACTTTAGTCTAGCCTGAAGCTTCATCCAGGTGAAGGGTCTAAGCTTGCATTCCTACTTCATGTTTTTCACTTGGTTTGCCCATTTTTGAGGAATTTGCCAGGAAATCTGCCACAACATAAGCTTTGATTATTATCTGTAGGATGTAAACAAGGTCACATTCACTAAGCTCAATGGACCACTTTAAAAGTCAACTGGAATGTTCCAGCCGAGTGAGTATAGACTTAAGCAGACAATCAATGATCACCTTAATCGAAAGAGTTTGAAAATATGGTATGAGCATGCGAGTGGAAACAACAAGAACAAATGTTCATTATTTCATGAGAGGATATTTTATCTCATTAGTTCTGCTATGGAACTTATATCTTTAGGGAAACTTTTCATGGTTTGCATGACCACATCATCCAATGTACTCCAAATTCCCTCAAATTCACCAAAATGACCAAAATGTCCTTTGATCCCTAAATTATTCAAAAATTTCCCAAATACCCAATTCTTCACCAAAAATCATTTTTAAACCTTCCTAAATTACCTGATAGCCCAAAAATTGCCAAAATTTCCCAAAAATACCAGAATCCCTAAAATTTCCCAAAACTCCCTAAATGCCCAATTCCACCAAAATTTTGAATTTTCCCCCAATCTCCACCAAATCCATTTCAAGCCCATTAAACCTCAAATTTAAGCCCAATTTTACCAAAGCCCAATTTTAAACTCAAATTTACCCAATCCCAAAATTAAATCAACCCTCTCATCCTTAAATTTAAAAACCTAACTCCAAGCCCATTTTTAAAACCCACATGACAAAAGTCTTCCCATCATTCAATTAATCAAATTTAAATCATGCCCCAAGCCATGTCATAATTCAAATCATCCAAATTTGGATTTGCACCAACACCTCATAAAATACCCCAAAATTCCAAAATCACTTCACATGTAACTTGGCCAAGCCACATGCAAGCTATGAAGCCTCTTCCAAGCCACATGTGAGACAAGTGAGCTATTGAAAAGTCCACCATACTTTAAGTGGCAAAAGAGGAACCAACTTTCAAGCCATCCAAGCATTGCCTCACTCTCCCCTACTTCATACCAAGCCAAATTTCAAACCCTAATCTTTTGGAAGTAATTTCTTCGGTTGAACCCAAAGACCAAGGAATCTCCTCAACCACCTTAGAGACCCACCCAAGGCCATTTCCATTCAAACCAAACCTAGCCCAAGACCCTTTTCCATTTTAATTAATCACCCATACACATGCTCCAGTCCAATGGCTTGACATTCGCCCACCACTCAATTCCCTGAGCCACTTAGCAGCCACCCTTGGCCTGGCCGACCAACCTTAACCACCGAAAAACACTAAATCGAATAGAGCCACCATGGGTTAAACCCAAAATTGTCCTCACTCAAGCTGGCCCACTTTAAGTGGCCAATCGCCCTTATTAACCCTCCACCTCAACAGGCCTTTGGACACCTCAGCATGCACAATTGGAGCCTAGTTTCCCCTCTATAAATTGCCCACCCTCAGATGGCCATGGAGGAGAAGTACACTTACCTTGGTGAAGCCCTGACAAAATCACTCCAGACCTTAATTGCAACCTTCTTAAGCCTATTCCAACCACTTTCCAGCCCTCTCCCTTATTGCTTAGCCCCAATTTTAAGCTTTAAAATCAAGACATTTCACGGACATACCACCAAATCCACCAAAGCTCAAAATTGATTGCTCCAAAAGCTTCACAAGAGCTCAAGGAGACTTCCCTTATCAAAACCCCTCTCTCTTGAGCACCCTAACATAGCCTAGACCAAACCCGATCCACCGTCTGATTGAAGCCATACCTAGACCCAACACCATAGCACAACAGCATTTAGAGGACAATCGTGGACTCAAGGCAAAGCTCAGAAACTAATCCAATTCAGTCTACACCTCTTGGACAAAGATATGGATTAAAATCCCAAATTTTGCCCTCAATTTGGAACTTTATGAAGCAAAATTGTATTTCTTGCGTATCAAGTTGTATAAATGTGTTTGACACAATTAGATGAAGGTGTAGGAACAAACCTAACTTAATTTGATTAATCAAGCGAGATCTTAAGGTTAGAAAATGAGCGGTTCTCGGGTTAGGTTACTTGGGTACGGTGAGCGTATGCTGTCCATTTTCGAGTGTATTAGATGGACGGCTTGAATGCAGTAGGACGACGGAATGGAGCGTCAATGTGGGGCTGACTCAATGGCTATGTGGACGTCGGCGCCGAATCAGAGAGAGTTGTGTGGAAAGTTTGGCGAGTATGAGGAAGCGATGGCGCTGCGTGGATGATTAGGAAATCACGGATATTTTTTATTTAAATAATTATAAAAACTTCACAAATTCATAACTTAGTGTAGAAATATGCTAAGAAAAACAAAAAGAAAAATAGTCATGCTCAGTGAAAAGAGGAGAATACTGTGGACAAGTATAAAAAATATTTATTTTATATTAGTTTTCAATTAATTAAATACTCTGAAACTTCGTTAAATCATAATAAATTAAATATTAATCATAAAAATGTGAAATTCGAAGGATTTGTTCCTCACATGTTAAGGATGTCCTCTGATTTTTCCAAGATTAGAGGATATCTCTAACATTTGATACCTTAATTTTCAAAGTAGATCACCCTTATTTTGCTTAAAATATTTATAAAAAATAAAATATAAGTAAAAAAATGTGAAATTCGGAGGATTTGTTCCTCACATGTTAAGGATGTCCTCTGATTTTTCCAAGATTAGAGGACATCTCTAACATTGGATACCTTAATTTTCAAAGTAGATCACCCTTATTTTTCTTAGAATATTTATAAAAAATAAAATATAAGTAAAAAAAAATACCAAAATTAGTTTGGCAGGTTTGGTGTGGTCAAAGGAACTTGAGAAAAATAAAAATCAAAATTAAAAAATTTAGAATCTATTTTTCTATTTCAAAATTAAGAAAAATAACAAAAATGAAGAAAATATAAAATAACTCAAAAAATAACCAACATAACCTAAATTGTAGAAAATGACCTTAGGAAGTCCCTGTAAAAGTTATAGAGCCATCAAAACTATTTTTAATGTAAAAATTTATTTTCTAAGTAAATAAGAAAGTTGACTTAAAATAATTATAGAAATTAAAATAAAAATAAAAAAAAATTATGAAAAGTGGTTTGGAAGGTTTCTTAAAACCAAAGCTACCTAAGAAAAATGAAGTTGAGGTCAATATAAAAATTTTATTTCTAACCTATTTTCTTAATTGAATATTAATTAAAAAATACCAAAAATCACAAAAAATACATAAAATGTGTCAAAATGTCATAAATACTTCCTAATTAAAGAAAATAATTTTAATTTTTTTAGAAATTTTTAGGATTATAAAAATATCTTTTAAGTAATTAAATGTATTTTTCTGTATTTTTGACTTATTAAATTATAAAAAAATAGAATAAAAGTAAGAAAAATATAAAATTAATTTCTACGGGTTCTCTGATTTTAAAGAGATTAAATAAAAATATAAAAGGTAATTTTCAAAACAAAATATATTTTCTATTCATTTATTTATTAAAATCAACAAAAAATTTATAATAATCAAAATATAATTAAAAAAATCTTGAAAATTAGACTGAGTTGTCCTCTAACTTATGTGAACCTCCTAAAATTTTCTTAAGGACAGAGGGTATGTTTTAATTAAGTAAATGAATCAAATTTGAAAAATCTTTATTTTTGAATTAAAATAATTATAAAAATAAAAAAAAATAAAAAAAAAAGTACGAAATCATCTCTAGTGACTTAATTAACTCATGATTAGCAATTCAAAAAAGTTTCAATGTCATTTGAATTAAATTGAAGGAATCATGAAGTAAATAATCTTAAGGGTGAAATAGTAATTATGGAATTTTGAGCCCTCATTAAAATTTTTGGTTAAACTAAAGGGTGAATGGGTAATATTGATCATAATTGATTCTCTACAATGATTGGAACTTAAAGAGATAAGAGATAGAAACCAATTCACACTATTCTCTGCAAGAGGGTAAGATTGAAATTAATCAAATTATTATGATTTGGAGGATGAGTGAACTATATGATTATAATGTGAGGGGCATGAGATAATAAGACAAGAATGAACTAATTTGAAGCCCCAGAATAATTGTTAAGCAGAATTCAATCACTAAATAAGAATTAATTCGATTTCACTTAATTTTTAAAAAAATAACTTAATTACGGATCTACCCATTAAAAGATCTAACAGCTTGGTAGTCTAGGATTGATCTAAATCTATCTAAAGGGATTAAAGAAGAAATAACATAACTTATCTTAAACACTACCAGCTCAATTAAATGATTAGGCTCACCCTTGGGGTGACCATCCAATCAAAACCTCAAATGTAATAAGACAAGTAACTCCTAGCCTACTCATGTGTTGGTTAAGATATATCCTTCGATCAGATGTGGCTGAGTTGTCTAAAAATAACAAAAGCATTGGATATTGTCAAAAAAGTGCATGCCCGACTGTGTAGCGCTAATCAGTCAGGGCCAAAAAAGAAGATGAAAATGAAGATTCTCGGGTAATACTCGCCCACAATGATGTCTGATTGCATAAAGACGACCAAGAGGTGTCACCAACCTCAGGTGCACGGAGTGGTCTTGCACCAACCTCCAAATGTGCTACATTCAACGATCGTGTTGTGACCATTTAAATGTTGGGGCATGAATATAGTAGATCTAATATACCCTCCATCTTCGAAAGGGCACCAATTCATTCTTGCAGCTACAAACTACTTCTCTAAGTGGGTAAAAGCAGTGTAGTTATGAGAAGTTACAACACAACAAGTTCTTCAGAACTTCAAAAATCAGATTGTCTATTGTTTCGGTGTTCCAGACAGGATCATTTCAGACAATAGGCCCACTTTCAAGAGCACAAAAATTAACGACTTCATCAGACAACACGAGATAGATTGAAGATACTCTACGATCTATTGCCCAAGGGCAAATGGTCTAGTAGAAGCTTTCAATAAGACACTCGTGCAAATATTAAGGAAAACAATGGTCGATAACAAAAGAGGATGGCACAAGAAACTATTAGAAACTTTATGGGCATAAATGGAAACGGTCAAGACTCCGACGCAGTCTACACCGTATGCACTCGTGTACGGTTCCAAGGTAGTGCTTCCGTTAGAAGTGCGGTTACCTTCTCTCAGAGTCACCACAACCAGCAAAATTACAACAGAAGACAATGTCAAGCTCTGATTTGAAGAATTGGAGAGTCTCGAAGGGAGCGATTAATGTCGCAACAGAACTTAGAGCTCTACCAGGCAATGATGATTCAAGCAACGACAAACTGGTCCGCCCAAGAATGTTCAAAGTTGGTGACCTCGTTCTCGTTATTAGAAGGCATTTTCTTGCACACCACAAGATATGTGAAAATTTTGGACCAACTTGGGAAGGATACTTCGTGGTGGCAAACATTTATTTCAAACCAGTTAGTAGATTGTCAAGGAGAGAAATCCATGTTGCCCATCAACAGACGATATTTGAAGAAATACTATGCAACGTGACGTTCCAAAGGATGAACTAGGCAGATGATACTCATTATTAGAGATAGCCATATGGCCAGTGTCTGTGACTGGATCCTAAGAAGATTTGCAATAATAAAAATCTTGATGAAATAAAACCTACTTTAAAAGTCTCGCACCTCAAAGTTCAAATTTTTGCTAAATCTCAAAATTTCTCAAATCAAGATAAAATGCTTGCATATAATCTAAAATTCACCTAACAATTAATTGTTATTACTCTTGTTCATTATTACTCTTGTACACTTTGAATTTCAGTTGGCCTACATTTTTCCTTTCTACAGGAAAATTTCAGGACCAAAGTTGATTTTCTCCTTTAAAGAAGGAATGAATCTCGCAATACACGAGAAGTAGATGACACAGGGTGGTGCCATTAACTTTGATCTAGACTATGGGCAGGTCGATCTTAGATTATGAAGGACACTTACTGAAGGTTGCTGAGCAAAAGGATATGAATGGCTTAGAACCGTTAATCAGAATCCACCACAAGGAAGAAGTGTCAGCAAAGAGGAAGAAATATGAAAAGGTTACAAAGGAAGTTCTCGATACGCATGGCCATACGGGAAAGGCTACACAAATACAGTCAATGGTCATGACTCCAAAAGGGGAATTGGTCAGCGCCTCTTCAGGATGAGGACCGTTAAGACGGACACAGTGAAGAAATGCAAATCATCGCAAGCACAGAGCCCTTAACTACCTAGAAAGAAGACAGGATAAAGAATTAGCGGAATGTGTTCCAGTTGGAGAGGAAGAGGTCTAAGTTCAGCCAGTGGAAGAACTACCCGCATAACTCCCGACAAGAAATGATGATTTCGAAATTGCAATAGGGCCTTCGTTGCTAGAAAGAATGCCTAAAGATCCGTGCATGGGATGTCTGAGGTGCAGTGTTGATATAGTGAGGCTAATACTGCCAGATTACATGCCGACTGAGTCATTCACGGAGTGCCCAAAATGCAATGTTCTTTATTTGTAACGCTACGGATCTTTGGAAGAATACATGGCAGCTTCAGTGGTGCTTAAGAGTACAGAGCACCAAGATGTAGAGCCTTACAGACTCCAGTACGTCAAGCCTAGACATTTGCAGATTGTTCCAAGATATAATTTAGAAAAGATGCAAAGGGTCCGGAAACAAGAATTTGAGCATTTTGTGGATATACAAGGAAAGTATGTCAACATTTTGGAAGGACTAGAGTTACATGCCAAAGTATTTTCAGAATGCGATGAAAGGAAGATATTGAACTACGTATTTGACCTAAGCGATAAGGGTCGAGCAGGTCTTTTAAGAAAAAGAACATATTTAGAACCACAAAAATGGATATGGTAGAGTCACTATTGAGTGTGGTTACTGTTATAACTTTACTCGTGATAAAGAAGGAAATTCCTCAGGGATCATAAGGCATGACGAGGTGGATCCCATGCCATCAAAATACATAAAATGATTAAGAGGATGGTGTCATGGTGCATACTGTCAGTTGATTGCATCCCCAACAGTTGCACCATCAATATATAAAAAGAAGGGGATTGTATTCCTCCACGCAAAAATCACCACAATTTTATGAGACCTTTCATCTCCATCTGATTTATCAGCAAATGCAATATATTGTTTGGGAAAGAGATATAGATTGTTGGTTCGGAAGAATTCAGAGGACCTGTCGAGATGCTACTACCGGTCGAATCTGTACTCATACTTAAAGGAAACGGAGTGGACCTTACGAAGCACTGCATTCTGGGAGTTCCATGAAGGAGAGTTTCTGTAACTCTCAGAAAAATGGATGAAAACAACGTGTCATACAGATATCAGCCTGATCCAGATCTGGAGGGTTTGCAGTCACTTGAGCTATGAGATAGCCTACCTCTAAGTATATGCAAGGGGACTTTTGTTCCGGAGCTAGCTTAGGAGGTTAGCTTTATCTCAACGCAGTTTCGAATGAGAAAACATTTTTTGCCATGTTTTGGTCATTTCAGAGCAAACCTGATATGATATATTGAAGTTCCTACTTGGATGTACTTTTCATGTTCTGATATTCTCAAATGTATTCAATTTCAATGGAAATCCACAAAGATCATTTTTGGCTTCAACACTTGTGTTTGAAACTACCATGTTGTGCGATCAATTTAAAGCCGTTGAATGTTAATTCAATTTTCCAATGAACAAAAAATGATACAAAATATATATATATGCATAAAATAAAATAACATGCAAAATAATGAAAATGATAACCCAAATTTGAAATTCCACACGCTTCACAATCAAATTTACACAAAATTCCAAACTTCTCACAAATTTCTCGCAAATTACATAAATTTCACTCTTTGCATAAATTTCACAAAATCTCCAAAATTTTTAAAACCCTGCGAATCAATCACAAGTTACCTAAATTTTCACACTCCCTTTCACAGGTTTTCCACTCCAATGAAATCCCAAGGGCGATGTGTAATTTCAACACCTCCAAATTAAATCTCGAGGGTCGGTGTGAAATTTTGATACCCCGAAATCAAATCCCGACGGTTGGTGTGATATTTTGATACCTCCAAATCAAATCCCGAGGATCGGTGTGAAATTTTGATACCTCCAAATGAAATCCAAGGGATGGTGCAGGGTTTCTGATTCCTTAAAATCCCCTATGTTTCCATATTCTTTACACAAGTTTTTCACATTCATGAAATCCAAGGGTCGATGTAGGTTTTCTGATTCCTTAAAATTCTCTAAGTTTCCACGTCCTTTACACAAGTTTTCCACAGTCACGAAATTTAAGGGTTTGTGCAGAGTTTTCGATTCCTTAAAATTCCCTTATTTTCCACATCCTTTACACAAGTTTTCCACATTCATGATATTGTGGGGTCGGTGTTAAAAATTTCGATACCTTTAAAATTGAATCTTGGAATCAGTACCTAAATTTTGATTCCCTCTCGCTACCTCTTGGGTTGGATGTGTGTCCTTAAGCTTTTTTTTCCAATGTAGTAAAATTCAAATATTGGGATCAGCACTTAAATTCTGATTCCCTCTTGCTATCTCTTGGGTTGGATGTGTCTCCTTGAACTTTCCTTCCCAATATAGTAAAATCAAATCTCGAGATCAATATCTAAATTTTGATTCCCTCTTGCTACCTCTTGGGTTGGATGTGAGCCATTGAGCTCTCCTTCTCAAGGTAGTAAAATTTCCTTAATCGATCTTTAAGTTGGATGTGAATCCTTATGTTTTCCATTTCAACTTGATCTTCTCACCACTAAATTCAAAATTTCCACAAAAACAAAATCTAAATCTAAATCCAAATTGAAATGAAAAACAAAATCAAGCTTGTCATGACTATCATATTGCCAATAAGGAACCCTGACGGTTGCCCATCTAAATTCATAAAACTCCCCTTTATAAAGGAAAAGAACAAAGATCATGATGAAAAATTTATAACTCCAATTTAAAGTACACCTGCTAATTCCTAGCAGCAACCTTCCTCACTCAATTCTATGTTTTGTTCTAGGTGTGTTGGCATAGACGTCTATGTTGGTATGGTTGATCATTTCGGTCAAGACCAAAACACGTGATGTGCTTGTCCGACACACCACACCTATTGAGGGTCCATTTGTTGACCTCAATTTTGGTGAGGTATAGTTTCTCTTCTTTAGAAGCTTAGGATCCAGCCATAGGACTTCCTTATCGACTATTTTAGAGAACTAGTAGTGGAGCCTACCTCCCTTAGAAATTTTAAACACTTCCTTATTGTTTTCTAGAGTTTCATATGTTAGTTCTAACCTCTAGCAGTTATGAGGTTGAACCCAACATGGGCAAGCTCAGGATCAATCTAAGCCTTAAAGGCACCCCCTTTGACTTTGGGTGGCTTGGACTTTCACACACACACTTGAACCTATAACAAACTCACACATCTCCAAACCCTAAAATCACACACACCTAACTTACCTCTTAACTCTTTTGGAAACTCATGTGGGTGGTCTCATGCCCTAGACCTTTGGTCAAGATGGTCAGGTCTCAAATTCAAGCACAATTTTAAACTCAAAATCACCCAAACCCAAAATTAAATCAATCCTCTCATCCTTAAATTTAAATGCCCAACTCCAAACCAATTTTTAAAGCCTACATGAAAAAATTCTTCCCAACATTCAATTAATGAAATTTAAATCATACCCCATGCCATGTCATAATTAAAATCATCCAAATTTTGATTTTCATCACCACCTCATAAAATACCCCAAAATTCCAAAATCCCTTCTCATGAAACTTGGACAAGCCACATGCAATCCATGGAGCCTCTTCCAAGCCACATGAGAGCTAAGCAAGCTATGGAAAAGTCCACGATACAATTTTCAAGCCATCCAAGATTTGCCTCATCCTCCCCCACTTCATACCAAGCCAAATTTTAAACTCTAACCTTATGGAAGTATCTTCTTTAGTTGAACCCAAAGATCAAGGAATCACCTAGCTACCAT
>NW_018222213.1:0-595 GCF_001263595.1 Phalaenopsis equestris
CCTTAGGGAGATTTTTAAAAAATACAAAACTTAATTTTCACCACTTAAAATATTTTATTTTTATTAAATAACCCAGAATTTAAAATAATTCTAATAAATCATAAAAGATTCAAAAAATCATGAAATTTAATCTAAAGGCTTCCTTAATCTAGGTCTACCTCCAGTAAAAATTTCAAAGAATTATAATTTACCTTGGTCAAGTTAGGAATTTTCTTTGAAAAATCTTATTTTTGCATAGAAATAATTATATCAATTAAATTAAATTTTTAAAAATCACATTTTATCCTCTGATGTCTCAATTGACCAATGAATGAACTCTGTGTCTCAATTGACCCATAAATAAGGTAGGATAAAAATTTCAAAGTCATTTTAATTGAATTTGACAAATTATGAGGTATTAGATCCTTAGGGGCAAATGGGTAATTTTAGAAATTTTGCCTTAATTAACATTTAGGCTTAATTCAAGAAGGGAAATGGATAACCTCTGATCTTAATCAATTTATTTGATGCTTGAAACACAAGGGGTTAATTGGTAGAAACCAATTTCATTTTCCTCATTAAAAAGATAAGTTAATAAATTTCTAAATTATTAAAA
>NW_018222213.1:677-1126 GCF_001263595.1 Phalaenopsis equestris
TTTTCAAATAAAATTCAAATTATGAATGATGACCACTTAAGGCTTAACCCTTTTCAAAATTAATTAAGACACTCACTTAGGCCTTAAGGGCTTAGTGATGACTTAGGCTAAATTTAAAAATTGGTTAAACAAAGATTAGAGAAATAAACATGATTAAATCAGACATCTTTGAAACACCACTGAGCCCAATTAGGATTAAAATTTGGCTAAGTGTTCAAATTACACTAACTCCCCTTCAAGTGTCTTCGCCCACATAATTCTCAAATTAAATGATAAATAATAATTACCCTATTCTTAGTGATAATTGAGACATCAATGTTCACTGAGTAATAAGGGTATTTACAGGATGAACCATTAAGCAACATAATAAGTTTAAATGAACTCGAGGCTTTTCACCAATTGGTGAGATGGAGGCTGGACCTGCTTCCCCCTCCTAACTTGTTGGATAC
>NW_018222214.1:0-856 GCF_001263595.1 Phalaenopsis equestris
AGCAGGTTTAAGCTCAAATGAATTAGAAGCTACATAAGGATTTTAAATAGATAAGTGAATTTCATCTGTAGTAGGATTTGCATAATCTCTTAGGGGTCTAGGTTGGTGTTCATTCTCTATTCCTTGATTGTTTAGGTTGTTTTCCATTGTATCAGAATTTCTAGGTTCTTTTCTTAATTTTCTAATCCTTCTAACAGTGCGTTCTAATTCCGAATCGTAGGGTATAAGATTTTCAGGTCCAAATTTACGCATAGAATTTAAAATCAATACATAGTAATATAATTAACTAAATATAAAAATAAGTTACAATTTAAGTAAAATTTTCTAATAATCCTAATTTATCTGTTACTCACTCACTCACTCACTCCCCAGCAACGGCGCCAAAAACTTGACCGCGACTTTATATATGCTTAAAAATGTAAGATAGATATGGACGTAATATATATTCAATAACTGTAAAGTCACACTTATCAACGCAAGTATATGTATCGGTCAAGTAATATAGGGCTCTAATGGAGTCCTAGATATCGATCCCACAGGGAGTGGTTAGAATTGCGGACTAAGATTTTAGAAAAAGCAATACTTTAATCACAGCAGCGAAGTTCAATTTGCTTATCTGTCACAAATAGGCAATTGAAAGAAATAGATAATTTTAATAATTATTAAATAACTAATGATACTAAGGACGGTTTAATTTTGATATTCAATATATAAGAAAGCATCATTCTTCTTGTCAAGAAATTATAGTGAATTGATAGAATGAATTAGTTCAAGTTATATTGTGTCAAATAGAAGCATACTTATTCTTTACCCTTTGGTCTAGGCATAAAGAACATTGACTAATCCTATGCTTGGT
>NW_018222214.1:1870-2471 GCF_001263595.1 Phalaenopsis equestris
GGGTCGATGGCGTCGTCAGCGCCCTAGTTCAATTCTGCACATTTTGGTCCTTTTCGCTCCAAATTCGCTCCTTTTTGCATCTTTTTGCTCCAATGACCCTAATTCATCATTCCTGCAACAAAACATCAAAAATATCTTACTTTAAAGTGCAATAACATCAAAAATAGTATAAAATAGGTATGAAAATCTCAATATATTTTCCTTTGGTCGTATGCCCCTAGTGTGTGCTATTTTTCTGCGTGTTTTATGTCAATTTAAATCTCCTTTACATTGCCCAAAACTTGACCTATCCCAAAATTACGCACTAATTTAGCTTTCAAAAATATGGCAAAAAACTTGACATAATTTATTTTTAGTTGTTAAAATCAAAATGTTATAAAATATATAAAATAGATCACACACTTGTGGTTCCACGCAAGTGCACGTACCACTTTAAGTAATATAGGGCTTTCTTTAAAAACCCTAGTATTGATCCCACAGAGAAGCATAGTAAGAAATCCCTTAGCTAATTCTAGTCTACTACTATCAAGTCTTAGTTTGGAAGATGGAAATTCTTATAATAATAACATAAATCACAATATTTAAACTATATCACAATATT
>NW_018222214.1:2529-4211 GCF_001263595.1 Phalaenopsis equestris
CGGGTTTAATGAATGCTAATAGAAATGTAACTAAAAGAACTAAGTTTACTAAGAAATTTATTATACTTAACTTCTATACTTAAAAGTTAAATTTAATAAGAACTAAACAAAATTTTTGTGATGAAGATTTCAAATTTAAGAAAGCATGCTTCCCCTTTACGCTTCCCCTTTACAATCATGCTTCCCCTTTACAATGAGTATATGGATTATAAGGAAATTAAAATCATTTAAAAATATAAAAAAATTATTTTATGCAAATAAGAGTAATCATATTCTTTACCCTCTTCCGAGTGCATAAAAAACATTTACTAATCCAGAGTTTGGTTCCTAATTCCATGGTTAGTCTGAGAGGAAACTAGCTGCCACTCCAGAGCTCCCACTACTCCACTTAAGGGCTAACAATCTTGCATCATTTTCCAATTTACTGGACCAAATTGGGGATTTTAATTTGCCACTCTAAAATCTCCAATTTTGCATCTGTCGGCGCTATTTTAGGTTGGTGGAGTTGCCTGTAAGAAGCTGTCGGTCACTGGAATCAAAATCATGTCGCCCGCATTGGAAGGACGTTGAAGTTTAGAAAAGTATAAAATCAAACTGGCCTCATATTTTTCATAGTTTAAAATGAAAGATCACTGTACCTCAAATCCTGTATCTATCCCGAAGGATAGACACAAAAATTGAGGATGAGACTTGATCAAATAAACTAAGGAAAGTATGACGTCAGTTTAGTCTGCGAAACCGTTTTATTTGCCGATAAGTTCCCGTATTTAATATAAAAGATTAAATAGGGTTTATATTAAGCTCGGTTCGGACATGCTTCTTATAAGGGCAAGCCCCTATAGTTAATTACATTTTAAATGACCAAAGCCACCTAAGAAGACTCTCGATAAAATTCAAGAAATATTATCTTCAAGGAATTTCAAAGGGTAGGACTCTTCAACAAAATTGCGTAGAGGTGTGAAAGGGGATTGATTTAAATTTGGAACAATTTATTGAGAATCCAAAGAAGGAAGAACAAGGGGATGTCATGGATCTAGAGGAGAACCTCGGTGACTTCCCAAGCTATTCTAATGTTTGGCTTAAGTTTTGAGGAGAAAAATTTATATGTTTCATCCTACCAATTTTATTAGTTAGGGCTTACATTCGTGTGAAATGATCACACAAATAGCCTGAAAGATGTGAGGATTTAGGTCGTGACAGACGACAACCTCAGAATCCTAGGATGAGTTACAGCTTATATTGTATAGCAGGGTTGTACAAAGGCCTAAAGATAAGGTGAGGATTTACGTTGCATAAGTAAGCAACCTCAAAGTTCTATGTCTTTATTGTTTAAGTTTAAGGAAGGAAGATTGGTTTAGCTGAGGAAGACAAGTTTTGCTGTTGAAGATGACCGTGCTGCCCACCATGCTAACTACAAACTCCCTACTGCGACGAGTTTGAGTTTTCTAGTGTGTCAAGTTATGATGTCAGATTAGGTGGCCCTATGGTTGAAGTTCTTTTAAATTTTATAAGGGCAAATTAAAGTTGATTAGAGCGACACCGGTTAGGATCCTACGGTTCCCTTGATCCGACACCACTATTTTCTATTGGATTCACTTAGTCCAAATGAATTTACTAAACTCAACTTAATGAATTCCATAATTTCATTTAGACCGTGGGAAGCCTCGTTAGCAACCGTAGGT
>NW_018222214.1:4421-8182 GCF_001263595.1 Phalaenopsis equestris
GGTAATTATCATCTGTAATTTAATTTTGAAAATTATGTGGGTGAAGACCCTTAACGAGGCAAGTTAGTGTTGTTGGAACACTTAGACAAATTTTAACCGTAATTTGGCTAGTAGTGTTTGAAAGATGTTTTGATTTTAAATGATATTTACTTTTCTAATTCTTATTTAAATAAAACTTGATTTAGCCTAAGTCACTACTAAGCCTATAAGACCTAGGTGAGTATCTTAATTAGTTTTGAAAAGGTTAAGCTTTAGGTGATCATGATTCATGATTTGGATTTTATTTGAACATCAAAATAGGGTATTAAATTGATTAATTATTGACTTCAAAAGTCATAACCCTAAGTCCTAGATTATTCATTTTATCCTAGATTCATTTTATTTTAATAAACTTCAAAATTTTAATAATTTAGGAATTTATTAACTTTTCTTTTTCAATTAAGAAAGTGAGATTGGTTTCTACAAATTAACCCCTTGTGTTTCAAACATCAAATAAATTGATTAAGATTAGAGGTTACCCATTTTCCCTCCTTGAATTAGGCCTAAATGTTAATTAAGGCAAAATTTCCAAAATTACACATTTGCCCCTAAGGCTTTAACACTTCATAATTTGTCAACTTCAATTCAAATGACTTTGAAATTTTTATCCTACCTCATTCATGGGTCAATAGAGACATAAGAGGAGAAAAATTTGATTTCTCAAAATTTAGTTTAATTTATATAATTATTTAAATGCAAAAATAGGATTTTTCAAGGAAAAGTCCTAATTTGACCAACGTAAATTATAATCCCTTTTAAATTTTTATTGGAGCTAACTTTAGAACAGAGAAGCCTTTGGACAAAATTTCATGATTTTTTGAATTTTATGTAAATTTTAAGAATAATTTTAAGTTCTGGGGTATTTATTAAATATAAAATATTTTAAATGGTGAAAATTAAGTTTTATATTTTTAAAAAGTCTAACTGAGGTCAGAGAACTCAAAAGAGAAGATTTTATATTTTTTTGAATCTTACTTGATTCATTGGAGTTATTTTAATGAAAACTCATTTTTAGCCTTTAAAAATCATTTTTAAGCTTTAAAATTCAATATCTTTATTTTGAAAATCAAGAAAATTATTCCAATTATTCCTAAGTGCTTAGAGAAAATTATTCTAATTATTCCTAAGTGCTTAGGAAGCAATTTAGAATATTTCAATGAGTTTTATTACTTTTGTGATTTTTAGAGATTTTTAATTATTTAAATATTTAAAAAAGGTTAAAAATCATATTTTTATTCTAAATATTATTTTATATTTAGAAAATACCCTTAATCATAGAGAACTCAAAAAACTAAATATTATAATTGTTTAAGTTACTAAATTTCATAATTGTTTAAGTTGTATTTTAATTTTTAATAAATTATTTAAATGCCAAAAGTAATGTTTATCTTTAAAAATCAACTTAAGTTATTAAATGAACTCAAAATATTTTGAAATTTTTATGGTGAGTTCCCTAGATCAGGAACCACAGTGGAGATCAAAATTAAGTTATTTAAATGTTTATATTTTTAAAAATCAATTATATTAATGATTTAGGGTTTGTAAAAATTAGGTGTATTTTAAATGACTTGACTCATGAAAAATTTTCCTAAAGGCTCCCTGGTCATCATAAAACTTTCAAAATTTTCTTGAAATTTTTTAATTAACATGCTAATTTCTATGATTATTTTAAGGAAATAATGTGCATAAACTTGAAAAATATGGATCTCTGTCTAGGAACCTCCTCTAACTTTAGAAAAATCAGAGGATGTTTCCCTTGATAGAGGCTACAACATGCCAAAATTTCAAACCAAGCTGATGTGTCAATATGCATGGAGAATCAAATGATTCAAAATAGTGTTTAATTAATTAAAAATAAAATATGCATCAAATGGACTTAAAATTTATTCCACATTGTTCTCCTCTGTTCACTAAGAAAGAGAGTATTTTTATTTTATTTTTGTGATTTTTCTACACAAAGTTATGGATTTTTGAAGTTAGGGGTATTTAAATAAATAGAAAAAATCCCTATTTATCTATTTAAACAGCGCGTGCTGACTAAATCCTAGGCAGCTCTGAAGGCACGCGTGTTGTGCTCTGGTTGGACGCTGCCATCCACGTAGCTGCTGACTCGATCTGCGGTTTATGTTTCGAAGCACTGTCCGGCTTGATCTCCTCCGTCCTTTTGATACATGCTTGATCAAACATCTCTCCGTCATCGTCCCCAATAGAATGATCCCATGACCGTTGAATAGAGAAAAATATGTTGAGATTTTTATGTCTATTTTATACTATTTTTGATGATATTGCACTTTAAAGAAATGTATTTTTAATGTTTTGTTGCAGGAATGATGAAATTGGGTCATTGGAGAAAAAATGAGCAAATTTGGAGCAAAAATGGCAAAAATGTGAAGAATTGAACTAGGGAGCCGACGACGCCATCGAGTTCTGAGCGACGCCATCGACCCCGCCGGTTCGGAGATTTTCCAGAGACTCCAGAATTAATTCATTAAGAAGGTATGCCGACGGCGACCTTGTGGCCGCCGACCCGCCGACGGCGAGTTCGGTGGTTATGTCCTACTAGGCTTTGGATCAGGACAAATTTGGAAGAGATGCTTAGACAACTCTTGGGAAAGCTCATTCACAACTTTAAAAGAAGATTTTGGCCAAAAATTGGGAGAGCCTGGAGAGTCTAGAGAGATTGTAGAGGTCCTGGAGGTTAGAGAGGTTACAATAGAGAGTCTAAATTGTGATGAATTCTTCGAGAGATTGTAAGAGTGGAGGGAAAGTGAGAGATTTCTTCCTCCTTGTCGCTTCGAAGAGGAATTTTGTGTGCTGCAAAGAAAGGAAGAGATTCAGAGAAACTTCGAGAAGTTCTCTTGCGGAGAAATTAGAGATAAGCTCATTTATTGTTATAGATTGTATGACTTTGCTTTTATATATGAATTCTGAGTTTTGTTGTGTTTTTCCCATGAGATCTGACTAGTTTTCTCTGTCTTTCTCTTTTCTCTGTCTTTCTTCTTGTCTTGAGATTTTATGAAATGGTAATTTGAATTGGTTGAGCCTTGAGAATGTTAAAGAAATTGTGATGATTTTTTTACTTCGATCTTAATTTACTTTCAATCTGTCCAATTGATTTGTTAAAATATGTTGAGTTTTACAACTAAAGTGAAGATTACATCCAAGATTCAGGGAGGTTAAAGTCCTTGGAAGTTGGGTGCAAAAAAATAGGGAAATAAAAATATCAGGCGTAGAATTGGAGATTTTAGAGTGACAGACTAAAATCCCCAATTCAGTCTTATTGTTTGGGTGCTAAAGTGTAGATGTTAGCCCTCAGGCGAGGGGAACATGGGAGCTTTGAAGTGAGAGCCGGTATCCTCCCAGCCTAGCTGCAGATTCAGTAAATAAGCGTAGGATTAGTCAATGTTCTTTATGCATGGGCCAAAGGGTAAGGAATAGGCCTATTTGACACAATATAATTTGAACTGATTCACTTTATCCATTCACTATAATTTCTTGACAAGGAGAGGGATGCTTTCTTATATATTGAACATCACATTAAAAACTTCATTAGTATATTTAGTTATTTAATAGTTATTTAATTTACATATTTATTTCAATTGTCTATTAGTGACAAATAAGCAATTTGAACTGTATTGTTGTGATTTTCATTGTTGCGATAAAAGTATTGCTTTTCTAAAATCTTAGTTCGTAGTTCTAATATTACTCAATGTGGGATCGAT
>NW_018222214.1:8223-9223 GCF_001263595.1 Phalaenopsis equestris
TGTGGGATCGATATCTAGGACTCCATTAGAGCCCTATATTACTTGAGCGATACGTATACTTGCGTTGATAAGTGTGACTTAACAATTATTGAATATTTATTACATCCATATTTATCAAATCTATAACTGTTATTAATTTTTGGTACAGTTGCTGAGGAATTAATTCATTTAACAGCAATATTCAATACTTATTTTTTTAAGCATATATAAAGTCACCGTCAAGTTTTTGGCGCCGTTGTCGGGGAGTGAGTAAACAAAATTTACAATTAGAGTAACGGACAAATTGGGATTATTAGAAAATTTTTACTTGAATTGTAACTTATTGCAACTTAATTTTATATTTAGTTAATTATATTACAGTGTGCTAATTTCAAATTGTATGCGCAAATTTAGACCTGAAAAGAAAATCTTATACCCTACGATTTAGAATTAGAACGCACTGTTATGAAAATTAGAAGATTGAGAGGACAACCTAGAAATTTTGATACAATGGGAAACAACCTGAACAATCATGGAATAGAGAATGAACACCAACCTAGATCCCTACTCGATTATGTAAATCCTACAGCAGATGAAATTTACTTGTCTATCAAAAATCCTGATGTAGTTGCTAATTCATTTGAGCTTAAACCTACTATTATCCAAATGGTACAAAATAATTAATTCAGAGGTACACCATATGAAGATCCTAATTTACACCTCGCTAGTTATTTAGAACTTTGTGCTACTTTTAAATATGATAGAGTGACAGAGTCTCAAACGATGCTGTTAGATTTAGACTTTTTCCTTTTTCCCTGAGGGATAAGGCTAAGATGTGGTTAAATTTGTTAGCATCAGGATCTATTAGAACTTGGGGAGAACTTTCACAGAAATTTCTATCTAAATATTTCCCTCCATCCAAAACAGCTAAACTTAGAAATGACATAACATCATTCTGTCAGCTTGATGGAGAGTCAATATACAAAGATTGGGAGAGATTTAAAGATCTTCTTAGGAAATG
>NW_018222214.1:9518-9960 GCF_001263595.1 Phalaenopsis equestris
TTTCATCTGGGCAATTTGTGGATGTTCAACCTTCATATGAGACTTTAAATGTTATTAATAGACCTAACAACCCTTATTCAAACTATTATAACCTAGGTTGGAAGAATTATCTAAATTTTAATTGGAATAACAATTCTTCTACAAATCAATAATGGGCAAACAACCCAGCGAACCCATTAGGAATTCATCCAACCAAGAAAATGCTAGCTATAGACCTTCTTATCCTTCAGGATTTAAGAGTAACACTCAAATTAAAGAAAAAAAGTTGTCTATGGAAGAGCTGATATTAAACATGGGTCAAAAATTGCAGAATCAAAGAAATCAATTACAAATTCAAGGAAATCAATTACAAAATCAAGGAACTGCTATTAAGAATATTGAAAATCAATTAGGGCATATCGCTACTGCACTTAGTAACTGAACATTAGGAACTTTTCCTAGT
>NW_018222214.1:12067-18258 GCF_001263595.1 Phalaenopsis equestris
GCCAACTTTTAGAAAAGGACAAGAAATTTGAATTTACTGAAAGGTGTTTAAATACCTTTGAGTTATTACAGGAAAAATTAATCACAACCCCTATTATAGTTTCACCTAACTGGGAGAAACCATTTGAACTGATGTGTGATGCTAGTGATTATGCTATTGGAGTTGTTGTTGGACAAAGGTATGAAAAAAATTTTAAAGTTATATACTACGCTAGTAAAACTCTTAATGATGCACAAATTAACTATACTGTTACTGAAAAAGAGTTACTGGTCATTGTCTATGCTTTAGAAAAATTTAGATTTTATTTAATTGGAGCTAAATGGGTTGTGCACGCTGATCACTCTGCTATTAAATATCTAATGAAAAGAAGGATGCCAAACCAAGGTTGATTAGATGGATACTTTTGATGAAGAATTTGTTCTTGTGGTTATTAATAGAAAGGTAACTGATCATTTGTTAAGATTAGAAAATCATGAATTATTTGACACCGACAATGAAATTACAAACGATTTCCCTAAAGAACAACTTTATAATTATAATATTAATGAGTGTATTAATGAGTGGAAAATACCATGGTATGCTGATATTGTTAACTATATTGTAAGTGATATTTTGCCAACTATGCTGATATTGCAACAACAAAGCAAATTCATTCATAATGAAAAAACATATTTTTGGGATGAGTTTTATTTATATAAATAATGTAAGCATCTGACTATTAGAAGATGTGTACCTTGTGAAGAAACTGAGCTGATCATTCAGAAATGTCATGATTCTGAATTTGGAGGACATTTTGGGATTAATAAAACTGC
Organism: Phalaenopsis equestris; assembly: GCF_001263595.1. Classification (NCBI taxonomy): domain Eukaryota; kingdom Viridiplantae; phylum Streptophyta; class Magnoliopsida; order Asparagales; family Orchidaceae; genus Phalaenopsis; species Phalaenopsis equestris. Next base: position 12,880 of record NW_018222214.1, read on the forward strand.
TTATAAAATTTAACAAGCTGGATTTTATTGTCCTACTATCTTTAGAGATGTTTATAGATATATAAAAACTTGTGATCGATCTTAACAAGTAGGCAATATATCTAGAAGAAATGAAATGCCTCTGAATTTCATGTTAGAAGTTGAAATCTTTGATTTTTGGGGATTAGATTTTATGGGACCATTTATTCCTTCATTTGAGAACTTATATATATATATTAATTGCAGTAGATTACATTTCCAATTGGATTGAAGCGTAAGCTTTACCTCATTGTGACGCTAAAAGTTTTTCTAGGTGTTTAATGAAAAATATTTTTAGTAGATACATAATGCCTAGAATGATTATCACTAATGGAGGATCCTATTTTAGGAATAAATATATTCAGAGATTGGCAGAGAAGTTTAAAATTATTCATAGAATCTCTACTGCCTATCATTCTCAAACCAGTGGGTTAGCCAAAGTTTCTAATAGAGAGATTAAACAAATACTTGAAAAGACTGTAAACCCTAGTAGAGTAGATTGGTCCACTAGACTGGATACCGCATTGTGGGCTTACAGGACTGCTTATAAGGCTCCTATTAGAATGACTCCTTACAGACTGATTTTTGGAAAAAACTTGTCACTTACCAGTGGAATTGGAGCATAAAGCATATTGGGCGATTAAAGAATTCAATTATAATTCGAAAGATGCTGGTAATAAGAGATTGTTACAGTTAAATTAATTGGAAGAATTAAGGAATGACTCTTATTAGACTGAAATTATTCCCCAAGAAATTGAATTCCCTTTGGTTAGGACCCTTTACTGCGACTAAAGTTTATACTTACGGAGCTGTTGAGTTTGAAGATCATAAAACTGGAAATAGATTTAAAGTAAATGGACACAGATTAAAACCATATTTTGAGGGTAAAAGACCAAATTTTAAAGAGGTTTTAATGATCAGTCAACCTGAATAAACCTGAATAGGTCGGGTTGATGACGTTAAACCAACCTCTTTATTATAGTAGTTTTTATTTGAAATTATCATTAGTTTATGGTAGTATTGAACTCTACTACTCTTATTTACCCTTGAATCATCATAAAACTTGGATCCATAGAGAAAAATTGGAACGCATTCGGACTAGAGCGAAACTGTGTAATTTTTGCTTTGGGCGTCGATGGCACCCTCGACGCCACCGACAGTGGGTTTTTCCTGAGAGGCCAGGCAAAATAAATACAGGCAAAATAAATACAAAAGCTCGTTGATGGCCCCCTCGACCCCGCCAACGGCGAGACCGGCGAGATGGCGGTTTCTCGAGTTTGAATGGCGGTTTTTAGCAGTTTTTAGGCGGGAGTTACCCTTTTAAACTCCCATATTCGATTCCTAAGTCATATCTCCCCCAAAAATGAAGTGAAACTCCACCAAATTCATTCTTATGACATTTAATTCCCCTGATAATCCTAGAATGCAAGTTTTCAATCGATAAAAGTTTATTAGTGCGGAAGCGCAGCGAATCTTCAAGAAGTTACTGATGAAGAAAAGATTGATCAAGGAACGAAGATTCGTGAGTCACAGATTGAATAATCCCTCAACAGAAATTGAAGAGATGATAGTGCGACAAAGATGGGAAGTGCTATGTTATACTACCGCTGTCGTGGTTGTTCCTCTTGTAAAGGAATTTTATGCAAATTTGCACGAAATCAACCAGGGAGTCGTTTATGAGCGAGGTAGATGGATCACTTTCACTCTTGCATGGATCAATGAAATATACATGATTGAGAACATTCCTGTCTGCCACTATTCCAACTTTGTCCCAACAAGAAACCAGATGAATGAAATTTACCAATATTTAACGGACGAAACTGACGACTAGGAAATGAGAGAGAATGGGTATGTTAGTTTTTCTGCAACACTCCTAAATCCCGTTTCAAAACACTAACAATTTTTTATTTCTGTGAAACTGTTACCGACAATGAAGATTGGTAAAGTTTCTAAAGAAAGTGTTATTTTGAATTACTGCATCCAAAGGGGACTGTCGATCGATATTGGCTCAATAGTTGTGAAGTTGGTTTTGGGCCTGATCGTTCATGCATCAACTTATTGGCTTGGACACCCTTCCATAATTTTCTCACTTTGCAGTTAGTTCCAAGTGTCCTACGAAAATTGAGAAAAGGTACTTCAACCTTGGAAGACTTTGGACACAACTGAAAGATTCCCAGCTTTTGAAGATGAAAATGACATGGCCAATATAGTAGATCAATCATCTCAGAATTCACTGCCAGTTCAACCCTTTAACCCTTAATTCTTGATAAGACTCTGGTGATACTGCACAGAATCAAGAATTTGGAGAAGGAGGTACAAAATGTCATGAATGCAATTAATAATATCTCCATTTTCTTCGATCATCTAGCTTCGATCATCTAGACGATCATCTAGACTGGAGAATGAAAGAACATTTTGATCACTCTGAACATTTAGACGATAGTTTGATATGTCTGATGAGAAGGATGAAATTGATAGAAGAGGATTCTGCTGAAGAATTTCCATTCTGACCCTTCTATAACATCTTCGTTCATGTGCAATCAATAGGTGATTTCAGAGGAGAATCTAATATTGAATCTGATGAATAGTAGATTTATATTACTTTCTGTCTATCTATGTAATTTGGTTTAAACTTTGTATTTGCTTTACTTTAGAATTATGCTTTTAGATCTCTGTATATTTGAGACTAAGCATAGGATGTTTTGATAGGATGAGATGTTTTGTTTTCAGCATTTTGAGTATTGTGGCTTGGATTGCGACACTGAATTAATGTATTGAGGTTGAGAAAATACCTAACTTTGGTGTGTTATGTAACATATCTTGTACCCCTTGGAATTTATATATAAATGTGATGTTTTGTGTTGTGAAAGTTTATTTGTGATAAGTACATCATTTAATCACTTAAAATTATGTTTATAATGATTGAATGGATGTCGTTGAGGCTTGGAATTGATAAAAATTGCAAAAATCTGGGAATTGAACCAAAATAATAGAGCCCGCCGACGGCGCCCTCGTCGCCGCTGACGACGAGACTCTCTCGAGCATCGACGATGGATTTTTCCCGAGTGTTTTGTTTAAATTTTAATAGAGCGCGTTGACGGCACCATCAACCCCGCCGATGGTGAAATCACAAAAAAACACCTTTTACCGTGATTTTGACCAGTCAACCGCCACTATTCATCATCCCCTTCCTCCTAAAAATGCAATTTTCGATCTAGAGCTTGAGAGATCTTGGATTTGGGGCTATTTGAAGACTTTTTGACACCAGATTTGATCATCTCTAGGTAAGAGCTTCACTCCAAGTTAAAAATATTTGATTTTCACCATAAATTTCTTCCACATTGAGGAGATCTGAAAAAATTGATAATGTGAAGAAAATATTGGGAAGAAATTCATGGAACTTAGTTTTCAACTCTTAGAATTACTTTTGGAAGCCATTATTTGCATATTTGAAATATATTTCAGAATTATTTTATGATTTGATTAGATTGAAATGACTCCACGTCAAAAGAGACAAATTGAGTTCAACGACTCTCTCTTCATCAATGATCAATGCAAGGCTCAATCAAGATTTACTTCAGTATTAAAAGGAAAGAAGTGTATACAAGATCGAGTTTTTGAGAGCCCGGGAGGAGAGATTGAACGAGTTATTGCCGAGCGGAGGTGGAAAAACTTTTGTTACACCACCAAGAAAGCTGATGCAAATATTGTGAAGGAGTTCTACGCCAACGTAATCTATTCTGAAGATGGAATTATTCAAGTGCGGAGATTTTCTGTTTAATTTAATGCCGCCCGCATCAGCACCTTTTAAGAACTCCTAGACTCTTTATAACTGACACTATGAATCCTTCAGTACAATGGAAGACCCCTGAATGATGTGATCAACTTTCTCATTGATGGGAAAGGAACGTGGAAGATTAAACAACGAGAACGGGTAAATTTTTCTACTTCAATGCTGAATGCCACCTCTAAGGCGTGGCACTATTTTATTTCCTCTACTCTGTTACCGACTTATCACCATAGTGAGGTAACTAGAGATAGAGCTATTCTGAATTTTTGTATTCAGAATAATAGAACTATAAATGTAAGGAGAATTATTTTTAAGAATATATTGACTACGACAAGGAGTGAGACAAGTGGAGGTCTAGGACATCCTGACCTTATTTATGCACTTTGCCAACTTTCTGGAGTGGAAACTAGAGCTGAAGAATGGGTTTACCCTATGAAACCCATTAGTAAGGCCAATTTAAAAACTTACGAATCCCATGAGAAATGGAGAACTGGAAGTAGGAGTCAAGAACCTTCTACTAGTAGAGATGTCCCCTCTACAAGTTATGACCTTCCACCTTCTAGTTCCCTTACCCTAACTGACTTCATGAATGAGTTGACCTTACAGCGGAAGAGCATAGAGTTAATAAATGAAATGATTAGAGGTTAAGAACGTCGATATGATTATGATAGTGAGTACCTTCAGAGGCATTCAAATTTATATGTAGCTTATTACGAAGCTCAGGCCTGACACTATAGAGGTGAGCTTGATCTTAATTTCCCTGAGTGCCCCTGATATACTCAATATTAGCCCGATCCACCTGCTGATCAAGGAGATGAAGACATAATTTGGGATTTTCATATTTGAATGTAATTGTTGTACTTGTATTTGTACTTTTATTTTTGTGATCTTTTGTAATAAAAATGGATGTTTATGTGTATTTGGACTTTCATTTTTATTATTATATTGTACTTGGATAATTTTTAATTTCTGCTATAAAGTTAGTGTGGTAGTTAAATTTGCATGAGTAGTATAATAGATGTTGAGTAGTATTTTGTGGATTGTAATGTAATGTGATTTTTATTTTCGCATTTTAATTGTAATTGTTTTGTGTAGTATTGTGGTTGTGTTAGGAAATATTGTGATTGTTTAATGTTTTAGTTTTATACTTATTTCAAAATTTCATTACCCAGAAATTTCTCTAATAAATTATGTGTAGAAAGCTACTAATGTTACAGACCAGGTGAAGTAGAAATTTCGAGAAGGCCTGCAAAAATTTTAGAATGATGAAAATGCCTAAAATACTGAGGTATGATTTATATTTAGAGTTTTTCTTTCCACCAGTATCATTTTATATTGAAAAATTTAAGTTTGGGGGAGGGAAGAAAAAGATTGGCTATTAGATGTCCTCAATTTAATTATTTTCAAAAATTATTTATATGATTTTATGTAGTGAATTTAATTTAGGTAACTATATTTTGTAGCTATTTAAATATTATAGTAGATTTAAAGAAATATTTTTGTAATGAAAATTAATTTTGTAACTTAAGATATTTAGTATAAGAGAATAAGATTATAGTTAACTATTTAAA
>NW_018222214.1:18732-19054 GCF_001263595.1 Phalaenopsis equestris
AAAAGAGAAAAGAAAGAAAAAAATATAAAAGTGAGGAGAAGCTTGAGGATATGCCTAATAAAAAATTGGCTTCACTAGACCTACCTAAAGGGAAAACTTAAATACATTCTTGAACTTATATTTATGGATTAGATCTTTTACTAGTAGTGTTCTCATGAAATTCCTATCATCTAAATATTCAAAGTGATTTAATATTGCAACATATAGCCATTCTTGAAATGAATAGAAGACTAGAACTCTTAAACTTGATGATTAGATAATCTTGTGGCTACAGAGTTATTTCAATTACTTGAATTTTTTCTGAAAATCTCACTATGATATT
>NW_018222214.1:19303-20115 GCF_001263595.1 Phalaenopsis equestris
GAGCGAAAAGGGCCAAAATGTGAAGAATTGAAGTGCAGACTAGAGGCGCGCCTCGACGTCGCCGACAACAAGATTTTCCCGAGACTCCAGAATTAATTCATTCAGAAGGTCCACCGACGACGCCCCCGAGGCCGAGGCTGCCGACGGCGAGCTCCGCAGTTATGCCCAACCAGGCTTTGAATGAGGACAAATTTTGTAAGGATGCTTAGGAAACTCTTAGGAAAAACTCTTAGGAAAGCTTATCCGAAAGCTTATCCACAACTTTAAAAGAAGATTTTGGCCGAAAATAGGGAGAGCCTAGAGAGCCTGGAGAGCCTGGAGAGTCTAGAGAGATTCTAGAGGACCTGAAGGTTAGAGAGGTTGCATTAGAGAGTCTAAATTGTGAAAAATTCTTCGAGAGATTGTAAGAGTTGAGGGAAATTGAGAGATTTCTTCATCCTTGCTACTTCGAAGTGGAATTCTATGTGATGTAAAGAAAGGAAGAGATTCAAAGGAACTTCGAGGAGTTTTCTTGGGGAGAAATTAGAGATAAGTTCATTTATTGTTATAGATTGTATGACTTTGCTTTTATATATGAATTTTGAGTTTTGTTGTGTTTTCCCCATGAGATCTGAGTAGTTTTCTTTTTATTTCTCCTTGTCTTGAGATTTATGAAATGGTGATTTGAATTGGTGGAGTCATGAAAATGTTAAAGAAATTGTGATGATCTTTTCACTTTGATCTTAATTTACTTTCAATCTGGCCAATTGAATTGTTAAAATATGTTGAGTTTTACAACTAAAGTGAAGATTACATCCAAGATTCAGGGAGGT
>NW_018222214.1:20349-22017 GCF_001263595.1 Phalaenopsis equestris
ATTAGTTAATGTTCTTTATGCCTGGACCAAAGGGTAAAGAATAGGTATGCTCCTATTTGGCACAATATAATTTGAACTGATTCACTTTATCCATTCACTATAATTTCTTGACAAGGAGAAAGATGTTTCTTATATATTGAATATCACATTAAAAACTTCATTAGTATATTTAATTATTTAATAGTTATTAAAATTACATATTTATTTCAATTGCCTATTAGTGACAGATAAACAAATTGATTTTCGTTGTTGCGATAAAAGTATTGCTTTTCTAAAATCTTAGTTCGTAGTTCTAATATTACTCCCTGTGGGATCGATATCTAAGACTCCATTAGAGCCCTTTATTACTTGAGCGATACATATACTTGCGTTGATAAGTGTGACTTTACAATTATTGAATATTTATTACATCCACATTTATCAAAACTATAACTGTTATTAAGTTTTAGTACATTTGCTGAGAAATTAGTTCATTTAACAACAGTATTAAATACTTATATTTCTAAGCATATATAAAGTCGCGATCACCGTTCACACTAAACCCTAAGATCTCAGCCTAGACTCAACAAAAAACCTTAGGTTTGATCCTATCGACTCGTCTAAGTGAGACAAACACATTCATATGGTAATCATGCAATTAAATTAAGCTAATTAAATGTAAAATCAAAATAGGCTCGGGAGGAGGAGAAGTTTTATACCTTTGCTCTTGTGCTTGACACATTCGTTGGGGCCTAAGGAGGCTAGGGATTAAGCCTCTTGCTGTGGTGTAAGGCCTAGGTTTGATTTTGATCAAGGCCAATTTTGGGTGTTAATTGAAGTCTATACTAGAGGCTCTGTGGAAGGAGAAATTGATGGGGCTTCTTCCTCTTTGACTATTGTGAAGGTGTGGGTGAAGTTAATTTAAGTTTGGTAGACTATGGAGATGTATTGGTTTTCGACAAGGTTTCGAGCTCAAAATTGAACTACGGCAAGGGGATTCAGGGCAATGTGGTGGTTGGGTTGCACTGAGGAGGTCTCAAAGAGGCTCTGTGTGTGATTTCAAGGACTCTCTCCAAGAGATTTTTAGCAGTTAGTTTAATGGTTGTGGAGGTGGCCTTTTATTAAAATGGGGTTATGGTGGCTATTATGGCCAATTAGGAGGTGTAATGTGGTGCTTAGGTGGAGGGCAGAGGAGCTCTACAACTCAATTTGGCTGAGCTGGCTCTAGGCTTGGTTTTGGTGAAGTCCCATGGGGGTGGATCCCGATTTTGAGCTTTTCTGACCATCAGGCTGGCTGGCCGACCAGGGGGAGGTGGCTAGGTGCTCAGAGCCTCTAGAGGAATTATCCATGTCATTTTTCCAAAATAAATGTTGAATTTGGTGTAGATGATCATAAGGAACAACTTTTGTGAAGGATAGAAGTGGTTTTGAGCTCAATTAAAGGGTCAATTTGAGGGAATTTTGAATTTTAGTTAATTTGGTCATTTGGGCTAGGCTTGGGTCTAGCTTGGGTTAGCCTTGGGCTAAGTCCAAATTTATTGTTTTAAATGGTCAATAGGGACCCCATGAAGAGTTTTCAACATGAATTGGATGCCAATTTGGAGGTTAAGGATATCAATTGGCTGAAATTTGGGGACATAGCCAATTTGGGGCTAGATTTAGGAATTTTGGATTTAAGCCAAAATCAAA
>NW_018222214.1:23250-34715 GCF_001263595.1 Phalaenopsis equestris
TTGGCGTTGACCGACGAGATCAACAAAAATCAATACAAACTTCTAAGTCAACAGACCCGGAAGTATGTGTAGAGTTGTGTGTGTGATTTATTTTATTTCTGTTGGGGATACCAGCGGATGATCGTATGATTGAAATTAAGGAGTAGGGACTCTTGTTGAGGATCAGAGAGTGAATTTTGAGTTATGAAATTTCAGAAATTTCTAGAGGATGGGGATCAATATGTAAGTGTTGACCCTGAGATTGAAATTGAAATTTAAGTATCAATTTCAAAAAGAAAGGAAGAGTTGAAATTTAGGTATCGACCTCAAATAATGAGAATAAGAATTTAGGTACTGATTTCAAGATGTGAGAATTGAAATCTAGGTATCAATCTGAAAGAGAGAGTCGAAATTTAGGTATCGACCTTGAAATGTGAGAATCAGGATTTAGGTACTGATTCGAAGATTTGAGAATTGAAATTTACGTATCAATCTCAAGGAGAGAGTCAAAATTTAGGTTACCAACCTCAAAAGGAGGGAATCGGAATCATAATTTAGGTACTGATTCAAAAAAGAGAATTGAAATTTAGATATCAATCTCAAGGAGAGAGTCAAAATTTAGGTATCGACCTCGAAAGCAGGAATCAGAATTTAGGTACTGATTCAAAAATGAGAATTGAAATTTAGGTATCAATTCCGAGAAGAGGGTCAAAATTTAGGTGTCGACCTCGAAATGAGAGAATCAGGATTTAGGTACTGATTTGAAGATGTAAGAATTGAAATGTAGGTATCAATTTCGAGAAGACGGTTGAAATTTAGGTATCGACCTCAAAATGTGAGAATCAAGATTTAGGTACTGATTCAAAGATGTAAGAATTGAAATGTAGGTATCAATTCTAAGAAGAGGGTCAAAAGTTAGGTGTCGACCTCGAAATGTGAGAATCAAGATTTAGAAGAGGGTCAAAAGTTAGGTGTCAACCTCGAAATGTGAGAATCAAGATTTATGTACTGATTCGAAGATGTAAGAATTGAAATATAGGTGTCAATTTCGAGAAGAGGGTCAAAATTTAGGTATCGACCTCAAAATGTGAGAATCAGGATTTAGGTACTGATTTGAAGATGTAAGAATTGAAATGTAGGTATCAATTCCAAGAAGAGGGCCGAAATTTGGGTGTCGACCTCGAAATGTGAGAATTAGGATTTAGGTACTGATTCAAAGATGTAAGAATTGAAATGTAGGTATTAAAGAATTGGAAGATGTGAGAATTGAAATGTAGGTATCAATATCTGAGAAGAGGGTCAAAATTTAGGTATCGACCTTAAAATGTGAGAATCAGGATTTAGGTACTGATTCGAAGATGTAAGAATTGAAATGTAGGTATCAATTTCGAGAAGAGGGTCAAAATTTAGGTATCGACCTTGAAATGTGAGAATCAGGATTTAGGTACTGATTCAAAGATGTAAGAATTCAAATGTAGGTATCAATTCTTAGAAGAAAGCTAAAATTTAGGTATCCACCTCGAAATGTGAGAATCAGGATTTAGGTACTGATTCGAAGATGTAAAAATTGAAATTTATGTATCAATTCCGAGAAGAGGGTCAAAATTTAGGTATCGACATGTATCAACATTGAAATATGAGAATCAGGATTTAGGTACTGATTCGAAGATGTAAAAATTGAAATTTATGTATCAATTCCGAGAAGAGGGTCAAAATTTAGGTATCGACATTGAAATATGAGAATCGGGATTTAGGTACTGATTCGAAGATGTCAGAATTGAATTATAGGTATCAATTCTGAGAAGAGAGTCGAAATTTACGTATCGACCTTGAAATGCGAGAATCAGGATTTAGGTACTAATTCGAAGATGTAAGAGTTGAAAATTAGGTATCAATTTCAGGGAGAGAGTCGAAATTTAGGTATCGACCTCAAAAGGTGAGAATCAGAATTTAGGTACTGATTCAAAAATGTGAGAATTGAAATTTAGGTATCAATTCCAAGAAGAGAGTCAAAATTTAGGTATCGACCTCGAAAGGTGAGAATCGGAATTTAGGTACTGATTCAAAAATGTGAGAATTGAAATTTAGGTATCAATTCCAAAAAGAGAGTCGAAGTTTAGGTATCGACCTCGACAGGTGAGAATCAAAATTTATGTACTGATTCAAAAATGTGAGAATTGAAATTTAGGTATCAATTCCAAAAAGAGAGTCGAAGTTTAGGTATCGACCTCGAAAGGTGAGAATCAAAATTTAGGTACTGATTCAAAAATGTGAGAATTGAAATTTACAAAGAGTTTGCAGTGTTGAATTTGTAGAAGTGTGACATGTGAAAATGTTGACTTTGTTGAAGAAGATTTGTAGAGCTTTGTGGGGTTTTGTGCAGAATGCAAAATTTCGCGGGGATGTGAGGAGAGTTAATGCGGATAAAGATGGTTATGTTGTGCGAACAAAGAGTAAGAAACTCTGAAAATGAGAGAATCCACTCAACAGATTTTTATCACATTTAATTTTTTCAAAATATGTCTTTAAAGTTTTAATTTTAATTGGTTGTTTTTTTTTTAAATAAATTTGTTGTGTTGTTTATTTATCACTGTTTACTTTTATTTAAATTTTATTTATTGTTAAAAGTTTGTTGTTTCGTTCTTGGTTCATTGAAATTTTGAACCAACGCATGGATCGTGCCTTTCATCCCTCGGACAAAAAGGCAACTGACAGAAAGACACAATTTGAGAGAAATTTCCATTAATTTGCTCCAACAAAGATGTCATAAATCAAACATAGGCTAACGCCTCAAAAGTTACATTATGTAGTCCATGTTGAAATACATCAAGAACATCTCATGCTATGAATACATTGTAGACTGAATACATCAGATACATGTCATGCTGTTAAAACAACGAAAGTGAACCCTCTGTGTCTGGTATGTTGAGCTTCTGATCAAGCAGACCTTCTAATTCATGCTCCAGGATTAGTAGAGTTCCCTTCGCATGTACTTCGCATGTATTTAGAGGTACAACCCTCTCATAGCTCGTACGGAAGTAACTCCTCCAATTTTGGCTCCTGCTGGAATCCATATGGCATCTTACTGTCATCTATCATACAAAAAGTCACAAACACCCTACGGTGTCATACCCATGGAATGCAATGTTTGGCAACATCTGCACCGTTGACTTTAAGAACAAGTACTGAACCGACTGGTAGAGGAACCTCCACAAAACCTCTGAATTCACGAGGGCCGACGATATCTATTTCTTTCCCAAATAAAATATTGCTTTTTCTCAGAAATGAGACCGTGTAGAAGGGCCTTACAAAATCATGATGATCAATGTGTGGGGGAATGCAATCACCCTCTTCGTAGATATTGACAATGCAACTGTTGAGAATGTAGGTAGCAAGAAAAGTTTTCCATTTGACCATTCTTTTGATCATCCATTTTATCATTGGCGGTAGCAAATCTACTTGATCGTATCTGAGGATCCTAGGCGGACTCCCTTGTCTATCATTTGTGAAGTTATAACAACAGCCACACTGGATGTTGATTGTTCCCTTCCCTCTCATCCATTTCTTTGGCTTAGAATATGTCCTTTCCATGAGAAGGCTCGCTCGGCCTTTATCTCTTAAATCAAAGATACAATCGAGAATGCTTCTTTCCTCAGTCTCGGAGAAAGCCCTGGTATATAGCTCTAGGCCTTCCAATATGTTGACGAACATCCCCTGAATTTCTTTGTAAAACTCAAATTCTCTTTTATTCACTTTGCTTATCCTTTCTGATTCTATTGTGGAGATCTTTTATAGAGGTTGACTGCTGTCGTGGGCGTTCCTTCCTTTGAGCATCGGCGGGAACCCAAACTGGTGCTGGTTGATCGGGAATATGAGACTCAACCTCTAGTGGGATGTATGACCCTGGGCTCCACGGTACATACTGATCTGTCCCCAGTGGGACATATGGTTCATCCATCATAAAATCTGAAGTCTGAGATCCAATAGTGCTTGAAGTATACTCTTCCAATGTACTGAAATGCTGTAGATGCAGAACATTGCAATCCTAGCATTCTAGAAACGCGCCCGTGGCTGATGTCCTGGCTGGTATTTCAATGTTACACGTCGTGCAACCCTTGCACAAAACATCTGAAATTGAAAGTGTGTTTGACTCTGTCACAAAGCCCGGTTCTTCATCCATGGTGGGTAAGCTAGCAAAAGTTTTTTTCAGGTCTGGATCATAAATATGCCCCTCAGGAATAGGGGTGAGCAAGTTGTTCATCTCTCTTTGACGTTTGCGTTCTTATCGTAGAAAAGCTCTCTGCTTCTTGCGGCTGGCGTTCCTGCATTGCATCCTGTGAAGCGGAGTACTTGGCAGTCTTTCGTTATTGGCGGCTACTAGGCCTCCGGCTAGTGTAGCTACCACGGAGGGCAGACGGCTGGGCCCCTCCATCGGATATAGCTCTGTTATCATGTTCTTGCCCTTGCGTGATACATTATCTTTAGCGGTCACCCTCAGTAGTGAAGGCAATCCTTCTTTCTCTTTGCAGTTGACTACATCCATTAGAAGACCTTCGTAGTCCATGTCAACCTGGTTGAAATCCAAGTTGAAGTCTAGGGTACCACCCCGCGGCGCCATCTCCTCATTTAATACTAGGTTCCAGCCATCCTAGAAAGCAAAGATCAGCCTCTGTCCCGACATTTTGCTGCAGACGACAGGAAAAACGTCAGTGGGCCAAAACTTGACATGAACAAGAACAAAACAAAGTATTTATTAAAGTAAATTTTAGTTTGTTTTGGTGAAATGAATTATTTATTTTATGTACGAGTTTTGTTTAATTTTAGTGGAACATTATACTCAAAAGTGGAAAGAAGAAAACTTGAAGTTTAAAATTTCTTTCTCAAAATTTTCATTATATTGAGGTTAATTACAAGATTTGGACCCGGTCATGGACATTTGGCCACATAGATAACCCTAAAACAATCAAAGTTTCAAAGTTTCAAAGCAAGCAGAGGAAAGCGACATCAGGTTGAGTAATATGTTTTCAGATATCGTCTGTTTATTGGTAACATGGGTCTTTTGCCTTGCAAGTCCACTAACTGGTAGGCTCCTCCTGTGTAGGCCATTTCAACGACAAATGGTGCCTCCCAAGTTGGCTCAAAATTTCCACCTATTTTGCGGCATGCAAGAATAGATCTTTTGAGCACAAGTACGAGGACACCAACTTGGAATGTCCTTGGGCGGACCAATTTGTCATGGGCTTGTACCTTCTTTGCCTGGTAAAGCTCCAAATGTTATTGTGCATCTAGTCGTTTTCCCTCGACACTCTCCATTACTTCAAGTCTGTGTTTTGCGCTTTCTTCCATTGTGAGTTGGTTGGCAACTGCGACTCTGAGAGATGGTGTCTGGATTTCTAACGGTAGCACGTCCTTGGACCTGTACACGAGCATATAGGGTGTACATTGAGTGGGAGTCCTGAAAGTCGTCCGGTAGGCCCAGAAGGCTTCTAATAGTTTGTTGTGTCAATACCTTTTATTTTCATCCAGTGTTTTCTTCAAAATATGTACCATTATTTTATTGAAAGCCTCAGCCAGACCATTTGCTTTGGGACGGTAAATCGTAGAGTATCTCAAATCTATCCCATGTCTTTTGACGAAATTGTTGATCTTTGTGCTTCTGAAAGCTGTCCTATTGTCAAAAATTATTCTTCATGGTACTTCGAAATGGTAGATGATTTGGCTTTTGAAAAATTGAAGGACGTGTTGTGCCCAAACCTCACGTAACGATACTGCCTCTGCCCATTTGGAGAAGTAATCTGTAGCGGTAATTAGAAACCTGTGTCCTATGGAAGATGGAGGGTCTATCGGACCAATTATGTATGTGCCCTAACACTTGAATGGCCACGAGGCAACCGTTGGGTGTAGCACATTAGAAGGCTGGTGTAAGACCACCCCATGCACTTGGCATTGGTAACATCTTCTGGCTGTATCCATGCAATTGGACATCATTGCTAGCCAATAATACCCGAGTCTTTTGATCTTCATTTTCATTTCGGCCCTGACTGGTGAGTGCCACACAATCCGATATGTATCTCTTTAACAATATTTTGTGCTTCGACTCTGCTTAAACATCGTAGCCACATTTGATTGAACGATACTCTATAGAGAACGTTTCGCACCAAGGCGTAAGATATGGCTCTTCTTGTGATGTGGTGTGCCTTAGACTTGTCATCTGGTAGCTTTCTAGTATGCAAATATTCTATTAATGGCTTGTGCCAATCTTTGTTGATGTCTGCAACTGTATTTATTGTTTCTTCTTTTTCAAGTTTGTGTAGAGTTTTGAAGTCTATCCAAGACAAGACTCGTTTTCTTTGCACTGTAAATTTAATGGAATCCTCCGGGGGACACGCCACTTCCTTAGCAAGTTTTGCTAGAGCGTCGGCATGGGCATTATCGCCCCTAGGAATCCAGTAGAAAGTCACATTGGGGATCTGCTCCAGGAGCTTCATCGTGTACTGATGGTATTCCTCTAATCTTGGTTTCAAGTTAAGAGATGCTCCAGGATCCACTAAAACTCTGGATAACACAAATCTGCCGATGTTGACAGAGATGTAGAGTGGACGGTTGTGGTCGGCGGTACCAAATAACAAGTCTTCATCTGTGAAGGTTACCCTGACTGTGCTTTCAATGAGCACACTTCATCTGAGGATGTGTTGGCCAACAGAGATCAAGCAAAGCTGTAACCAGAGACTCTCTCATCTCCTTTGACAGGATCAGAGCGTTGTAGATGCTTAGTTGGGCCGACAACTTCCTAAGATGAGCTAGCACGTTGCAGTCTACCTTGTATGATCCTCCAATTTTATCTTGATCATGTGGTTCTTCCACTGGTGGAGGTGGTGGTATCATCTTTTATCTGTTGGAGCTGTTCTTGGTGGCAACACTTTTCTGCTCCTTAAGTTAACTTCTGTGGTTTCTTCTTCTTAAGATATCATTGTTGAATCTTCCGATGTCTTTTCCTCTCCGTAAAAAAAATCTAAGTTGATGGTAAGCGGTGCACCGTGATGCTCGAGAGTTGGCTCTTCATTATCGGTGCTGTCGTAGGTGGTATTATTGATGGTGGTATTATTGATGTCTGATGTCTTCTTTGGATTTGACAACGAGTTCATCAGCCTCAAGTACGATTTGAGGATTGCTTTGGGGATCGAGATCAAAGCTAGATCGATCATAATCAGTTACGTTATTACCAGAAACAGTTAAAACATAGTCGAAATCATAGTCGAAATCACAATGTCGAAATCACAATCATTATATTCATAAGACTTTGGAGGGACCAAATGATAATCATACAAAGTTAGGGGTTTGAGGATCTTCTTCCCCGAATCCGAGACAACCAATCTAGTAGAAGCAGCCCCTATCCTACCCCCCGTGCCATCAATCTTTGTAGTGGTATTATTCTTCTTTTTTTTTTCTTTAACGACTGATCCCTGGATACTATTAATATGCATAGTACAACAATAATTCAGAATATATTTCACTTATATTTCCCTACTTTGCAACAAAACCAAAAACTTGACCCGTGTTCTGCTCCAAACTTCATTCCATTCTTCTTCAGTATTCGTTGAAGCTTGTTTCAATGGATCCTGTATCTGAGGATTAAAGACCCTTTTGAGTTCATCCCAAGTTGTACTCCATCCATCTATTCCGACATACAGATCAATTGGGGAGATTGACTCAGCTGAAATCATGTTTATGTAACCTTTTTCAGGTTCTTTTAAATATTCTTTCGGGATTGTTATGTTCTCTTCCTAGAGGTTTCTCTCGAGCTAATCTTTAAAGACGAAGCATTTTTCTATAGTGTGCCCAAGCAACCGGTGGTATGGGCAATAATTTGGTTCATTCTTCTTATCCTCCTCTTCAAGCTTCTTTGGATCCTGTAGTTTGAATTCTGGCTACTTTATCAGACTCCTGAATATTTTAGGTATAGCTTCATCCTTGAAGGAATACACAAATTTCTGTCGCTCCAACAGGGATATTCTTTTATCCTCTGTTCGAGGTGCTTCTGTTCGAGCTGTTCGAGGTGCTCCTTCTTGAGGCGGTCGCTGGTTGGATTGATTATTCTATTTCTGAGAGGATTGGTGATGTTCTTCTACATATATCTTTATCGGCTACTTTCCTTTGTCGACGATCGCCACTACTCCCCCTCACTACTACTCCTGATTTTTTTTCGAACACTTTGGCCACATTTGCCTTTTCATGTGGCTCCATGTGCTTAATCTCCTCTTGAAGACTGCTGGCTTTACTGAGTAGCTTCTCGAAGGATTTGATGGTGAGTCCCTTAAGCATGAAAGCTACTAGCCCATGAGTAGAATTTCAATCGCATGATGTTCCTGTAGCTGAGGTTCACATTTCATGCTAAGGTTTATCCACCTCAAAATATAGTCTACTAAAGTTTCGCTAGGCTTTTGCTTTTCCATCATGAGCTCTCCAACAGATACATGGTGCTGTGCCCCGACAAATCTTTTTATAAATAACTGTTCTAATTCAAAAGATGTTTTAACTGACCCATTGGGCAAGTCAGCGTACCGATCAAAAGCAATTCCTGACAAGCTGTTGATGAATTGCTGGCAGAGTAGAGCTTCATTATTTCTTGTGTTGCCATAGCTGGCTCAGAAATACGCTATATGTTGTTTGGGATTTCCAGTTGCATCTAATATCTTGAAGTTTTGGGCCACAAAACCCTTTGGAAAAAGGCACGACATCAAACTCTTCCGGGTAAGGTATACCCTTCAAAATTGATGCACCGCGCTTGGATTGGGCTATGGTGTCCCACCCTTGTTCAACCATTTGCTTGAACTTCTTTTCTAGCAAGGCACTTGATGGAGAATCTTTCTTCGGTTGCTCATCTTTGTTTGCTGAAGTAGCCTCTCTTCTTTCATCTATAATGTGTATGATTTCTGGCTGATTAATCTCTGGAGAAGCCAATTGCGGTGCTTGTGATTGCCTCTGTATAGTGGCCATGGCTGTCATAGATGCCGGCTCTTCTATTCTTTTCTCCAGTAGACTCACTTATCCGTTAGGAGGATAGCCTATGCAGCTCATCTATGGTGTTCTCTTCGGTGTTAGGTTGACCCTCGCACGCAGATGTGGTGGCTCTAGTTTTGATTACATGGACATCCAATAAATCTTCGTCCAAGTAATCATTGTAATCAAATCTTCATTATCGCTATCTACGAAAACTTTGTGTTCTCGAGCTAACTCAGAAATCTCGATCCTGTGTTTCTCATCTTTCTCTTCAATTATTAATTCCTTGATCGCTTTAAGATCTGGAGTACCGTGATGGACATCCTCTACTTGTTTTTCCATCTCGCTAGCTATTGTTGCGATGATATCAGATATCTCAGATCCTGGTTTCAGTTCCTGTCCTACAGGCTCACTGGACTGTATCGGTGCAGCAACCTTAGGTACCCATACCTATTTATTTTTCAATGATGATGTCTCAGGACAAAGCGTCTTAGTAGAAATATCAGTATGTCGAGGGAAAGTATTCTCCCCGTGGTGTCTCCCCGTGGTGTAGGTGGTGTAGACCTGCTATAGTGCCAGGTAAGCGTCTCGTCTTTGACCTTGGGATTGTAGGAGTATCTCCATAATAGGTGACGAGTAAGATCTTTGGATCCAGTCTCGACTTAGCCGGTCGACGACCAACAGTCCTGGTGGCAGTATAATCAGTAGTAATCACTGCGGTATCAAATTTATTCAACTTTATTCTCTAAATGAAACCAAACAAGGATGCGAGTAGGTGGCACTCCAGCTGTCTTGTAAGATTGTCTGGTAGATTTGACACCCTTCAAAATTTCCTTCTTCATGCGAGGAGAAATTGCATCTCCCACTAGTTTAAGTAACTCACTAACCGAACATCCTTCTTTGGTAGCAAGCCTTCTGAAAACTGCGCTAACTCGAGTGATGGAAGTGAACTTCTTCCTCTCCTCATTGTGTCATGAAGTGACGGTAATGCGGTAGCGATCCTTTGGATACTCTCATATTCATTGGTATCTATCAGAGGATGGAATCTACTTCCTCGCAGGAGTTGATAAATTTCTAGTAACACTTCTTCAACTTGATGAGGCTCCTCCTTAACAGGTGTCTTCTCAGAAGCCTGGGCTTTGATGGCCCTCCGAACTTTTCTATTGCGGTTCCTCCTTTAAGTTCGACTCAGCGGTACAGTCCTTGAACTTGATCTAATTTCAAACACGGGTGGTGGGACAATTAATCCCTCAGTCGGATCCTCAACAATCATCACTTCTTTCCCCTTAGCAGCAGCAGGGCTAGCGGGTTTGACGGGTGTTGTGACAACAGTAGCTTTAGCTTTCTTGCAGGCAGGAAGTCTTGAAGGTAGTTTAGATTGAATTTTGTAGACGCCTCCTGTATCTCTGGAGCGGCGATCTTCATTACCAATATCGGGGTATCGGGGCTTTCTCGAGGATGACCTTGAGATCTTCAAATCCACTCCAAATTTGATGGTAGGAGAGAGGTTACGAGCTTCATGGCTCGTTGGCAGGTTGCAGGAAAAGGTTAGCGTTGGGTAGGCCATTGCAGCAGGCTTGAAAACAGAAAGTTTCAGAGCTATATGGCCAAAAACCTCGTAATTTTTAGTGCAAGCAGTGAAAGTAGAGGTTGATAGTAGACTGGGCGGGTATTAATTTATTGGTATTTTTAAATCTTGTTTAAGAAAAATTAAGAGGTGTAAAAATTTAATTAATGTAAGAAAATTTCAAAGTGCGCACAGCACAACACAATTTTGTTTAATTTGCGGAATAGCGATCAAGTTTGGAAGGGAGATGTGAAGTATTTTAGAACCCAGTGCAGGATCTACTTAGTAGCAGAAAATGCCCAGGTGGAACTAGTCCACCGACACACCTATTGGAGGGCCAACCCCACACAAGAAAATTTAAAGAGTCCTTAATGGCCCTCTGAACCCCTCTGTTCGAAGAGGGTTGAACAGCTAGTCCTGAAGTCCAAGGAGTTGGCTGTACCTTCCCAAGACAGAAATGGGTAAAGTATGCCAAAATAAGAAGGGTAATTTTGTCCAAGAGGGACATGGACACACTACTGATGTGTGAAAATATTATCTCTTGATTTGTATGGAGAGAAAAGCAACTCCCCAGCGGAGTTGCCAGAAGCTGTCAGCGCTATTTTTGGTTGGTGGAGTTGCCCGTAAGAAGCTGTCGGTCACCGGAATCAAAATCCCGTCGCTCGCTTTGGAAGGACGTTGAAGTTTAGAAAAGTATGAAATCAAATTGACCCCATATTTTTAATAGTTTAAATGAAAGAGGGCTTTACCTCAAACCATGTATCTATCTCAAAGGATAAACACAAGACTTGAGGATGAGGCTCGATTAAATAAATTAAAGAATATATGACATCCGTTTGGTCTGCGAAACCTTTATATTTGCCGACAAGTTCTCCTATTTAATATAAAGGATTGAATAGGGTTTATATTAAGCTGGGTT